>NW_028270145.1:114846899-114997970 GCF_037043375.1 Chiloscyllium plagiosum
GTGGGAGAGGTGGTGTGAGTGTAATTACTGCTGGACCTGACCTAATGGGCAGCGAAGAACACCAAGCGATGCTGGATAGCCTTGACGCAGACCCTGCCATTGTCACTGGAGTTCCTGAAAGAGGAACTGACAGGACATTATCACTGACAGATCTCATCATTACAGCAGGTCTGTCTGCATGCTTGCTGCCCATTCTCTTGCATTGGTCAGGTCTTGCAGCTACAGTTCAGTCTCCACAATCTGGCTTGTACTCCAGTGCCCCAGGGCAGTCTTAACTACAGTTATTACGTACCCAGGTCACCTTGCTTCAGGGCGCTCTGTTTGAATGGTAACCAGAAAGTGACAACCTCTCAAATTGCTCTCCGTTTAAAAGAACACCAGCTTAACACCAACACAATTGGGAACTGTTTCCCAATTTCTTAATAATTAATCTAGAAAATGACGAAGAGATGAAGACACTCCAACTCCCTGGGGTGTACCTTACACCAATTGGGGATTAGCAAAATCTGCCTGTTGTTTGAAAGTGCTGGTAGGTGTCTTAAGTTCTCTGTCTCAACAACTTCGCTCAGTCTATTCCACAAGCACCAGGAATGGTGACTACCAGCTAATTTTGGTTGGTGGGAAGGGTCTGTCACATTGTCTCAGCACAAAGGGATTCTGACAGTCAGGGAAGCGCTTTGCTTGAGGGGGAGGGGTTGTTGGGATTGTAATGCATGTTTTGTCCCTCTAGAACTCCAGTTGCTTGTTTTTTGATCTTCTCCAGCTCCAGTCAGTCAAATGTTCAGTTCTCTTCCCCCTTCACTTGGTGTGATACAACTCTCCACACTCAAACACAGTTTGTGGATATCAGACTTGTAGAATTACTAAGTCTCTGGCTTCAAAATATCTTAACAATGTATGTGATAGACAGCAGAACCACCACGCGTTAGTCCTCATTTCTCTCCCACTTCCCTCTTCCACCACTTTTGACTTGAGCATAAGTAGCACCCATTCAGAGTATTACAGACTGCATGCTCCCGAGCAAATGAAGGGACTTGGTGATCAGAAAGCAAGTCAGTCCGGGTATTACCATGCACCATTTGTTACTGAGGACCTGGATTCATGAGGTTTACCTAAGGCTTTCCTGGTCTGATTCTAAAATCCAATGCTTTGGATTTGGGAGAGGGTCTTACTAAACCACAGCTTGCTGGATAGCCTTCCCCACTCTGAAAACCATTGAGTTTTGATTCCAAGTCCCAAATGCAATGGTATTAATTACTTTAATAGTGAGAACTGCAAACTGCTGGTTTCTTTTAGTCTCCACACTGTCAGCGAGCTTTGCTTTGGGTAGGAACATAAATCAGAGAGATTTCCCTTGGTTGGTGTGTCAGCCTTCTCCTCCTTTCAGAACTTACACCAAAACAAGGGACCTGAGGGTTTATCTGTAAAATCCTGTCAGTCAGTATAGATTATTCCATTCCTCCATGTATGCAGGTTTCTCTGTTCCTCTTCCTCAGGGACTATCTGCTCCCCATTGTTTCTTGGGAAGGTGCATTCAGTGAATGTGTCTCCTATTATCAGAATTCCTCTGTGGGCATATTTACCCTGGGAAATGGCTTCATGAGCAATCACCCAATTGCTTTTGCAGACCCCTTGATTTAAACGACTATAGGATTCTCTGAAAAGTAACCATTGATTTTTCTTTTAACCTGTGTGGGTTATGGTGAGTTGGGTGTAGGGGAGAGTTGAAATACACACCCCCTCTCCCCTTTCCAACATTGACTAGATTGTCGCAGGGCTGGGCTTTCTGAGGCAAAGAGAAAGATTGCGAAGTTTCCTGCCTTCTGCAGGTGTGACGCCAAATCGCCTGTTCTCCAGATTCATAACTGCGGCAATGTCAGGCCAACAATGCTGATCCCAAGCCAAGCACAGACTGGAAGCTAAGTGAGATAATGCCCCTCCTTGGGCATGGCCGGGGCAGGGTCATGCAGCGTGAGCTGCCAGCTGTTTGGCTTTTTGAAATTTGTCATGAACTTGTTAGCTGACGGTATATTTTGTTTGATTCTGAGATGCTCCGTGGCTAGACCAATCCAGTATGACTGGTCGTATTTATAGAATATATCCAGATATTTATGTACGTAAATGAAATTAATTTCATGTCTGAGAAAAACATCATTCTTGCAAGGGATGGACATTTCTTTTTGACGGAAGGGCTCTGTCCACATAACCTGCCCCAACCTTTATTAGATGCATTTGATTTCCTTTGCTCAGAATTTATGGCATTTTTTTCTTCAAGTGTGACTGAGAGCAGCATCCCTGTGTTTTGAAGTTTTTTTTCTGTGTTTTAGCAGATCAATTTTTTTCCTGTGATGATTGCTGCTGTCCCTGTGATTTCTTTTTAAAAAACACAGCTCACGCAGAGATTTGTGACAATAAAAGATGATTCCATTCAAAAAAGAAGTTTGCTCTGCTTTAAGAATTTCAGGTTGGCTTGAAATGAATAGTAGGTATTTGTGGGAGGGATGGACCATTGTACTCTGCATCAGAACGCTACTGCCTCACCCAGGAACTCATGCTTTACTCTATAGGACACCCATCTTGCACAGACATTGAATGTCATTAGCAATGCACCACATTCCTGCTCTTCTGGGGAGTTGCTGGATAACTATTCTCTCCGAATGGCTAAAGTTTCCAAAGCAATTGTCAGCTAGAGGTGCCAAGTGACTGCTGCATCTGGGTCTCCTCCAGTGGTCTCCAGCATCAGAGATACCAGTTTTCAGCCAACTTAATTCATTCCACATGATATTAAGAAATGGTTGGAGAAACAGGATAGTGCAAAGGTCGTGGGCTCTGACAACATTCCAGCAATAGCACTGAATACTTGTGCTCCAGAATTTGCCGTTCCCCTAGCCAAGCTGTTCTACCCAACGATGTGGAAAATTTCCAAGGTTATGTCCTGTGTACAAAAAGCAGGACAAATCCAACCTGTCCATTAGTCTACTCTCTTGTCAATAAAGTGATGGAGGGTGTCAGCAACAGTGCTATCAACCAGTACCCGCTCAGTGATGCCCAGTTTGGGTTCCCCCAGAACCACTCAGCTCCTGAACTCATTACAGCCTTGGTTCAAACATGCTCAAAAGAAGCTGAATTCCAGAGGGGAGGGGAGACTGACAGCCCCTGACATCAAGGCTGCATTAGGAGGAGTGTGGCATTGAGGAGCCCTGGCAAAACTGGAGTCAATGGGTATCAGTGGGTAAACACAGTTGTTTGGAGTCATATCTGACACTTTGGAAGATGAGTGTGGGTGGCACCGTGGTTAGCACTGTTGCCTCACAGCGTTAGAGACCTGGGTTCAATTCCCGCCTCAGGCGACTGACTGGAGTTTGCACGTTCTCCCCGTGTTTGCATGGGTTTCCTCCGGGTGCTCCGGTTTCCTCCCACAGTCCAAAGATGTGCAGGTCAGGTGAATTGGCCATGCTCAATTTCCCATAGTGTTAGGTAAGGGGTAAATGTAGGGGTATGAGTGGGTTGCGCTTCGGTGGGTCGGTGTGGACTTGTTGGGCTGAAGGGCCTGTTACCACACTGTAATGTAATCTAATCTAATTGAGGGTCAGTTATCCCAGCTCCAGGACATCAATTCCCAGAATGGTGGGATTACCTTACACTGAAAGACTGGAGCGACTGGGCTTGTATACCCTTGAATTTAGAAAATGGAGAGGAGATTTGATTGAGACATATAAGATTATTAAAGGATTGGACACTCTGGAGGCAGGAAACATGTTTCCACTGATGGGTGAGTGCCGAACCAGAGGACACAGCTTAAAAATATGGGGTGGACCATTTAAGACAAAGATGAGGAGAAACTTCTTCACCCAGAGAGTGGTGGCTGTGTGGAATGCTCTGCCCCAGAGGGCAGTGGAGGCGGCCCAGTCTCTGGATTCATTTAAGAAAGAGTTGGATAGAGCTCTCAAAGATATTGGAATCAAGGGTTATGGAGATAACGCAGGAAGAGGATACTGATTAAGGATGATCAGCCATGATCATATTGAATGGTGGTACAGGCTCGAAGGGCAGAATGGCCTACTCCTGCACCTATTGTCTATTATCTCTGCAGGAGTTCCGCAGGGTCGTGTCTGATCCCAGCAATCTTCATCTGCTTCATCAATGACCTTCCCTTCATCATAAGGTCAGAAATGGGGATGTTCGCTGATCATTGCACAATATTCGGCACCATTCACAACTCCTCAAATACTGAAGCAGTCCATGTTCAAATGTAACAAGATCTGAACAATATCCAGGCTTGGGCTGATATGTGGCAAATAACATTACTCAAATGTTAGGTGCTGACCATCTCCAATAAAAGACCATTTAATCACCAGCCTTTGAGATTCAATTGCGTTACCATCTCTGAATTCCCCCAGAAACTCAGTAATTACAAGAGCAGGTCAGAAGCTAGGAATACTGAGAGTAACTCACCTCCTGACTCCCCACAGTCTCTACCATCTACAAGGCACAAGTCTGTAGACTGATGGTGGACTCCCCACTTCCTGGATGGGTACAGTTTCAACAACCCTGAAGAAGCTCGACACCATGCAGGACAAAGCAGCCACTTGATTTGGCACATCATCCGCTCTGTCCCTTACCAACGCTCAGTAGCAGCAGTGTGTACCATCCACAAGATGCACTGCAGGAATTCACCAAAGATCCTCAGACAGCACCTGTCCATTTCCATCCAGAAGGACAAGGGGCAGCAGATACATGGGTATACAACCCCTGCAAGTTCCCCTCCAAGCCAATCACCATCCTGACCTGAAAATATATCGCTGTTCCTTCACTGTCGCTGGGTTCAAATCCTTGAACTCCCTCACATCACTTTCTCAAAGGCAAGTAGGGATGGACAATAAATGCTGATTCTAGATTAGAGTGGTGCTGGAAAAGCACAGCAGTTCAGGCAGCATCTGAGGAGCAGGAAAATCGACGTTTCGGGCAAAAGCCCTTCATCTGGAATAGAGGCAGAGTGCCTGCAGGGTGGAGAGATAAATGAGAGGGGGGTGAGGGTGGGGAGAAAGTAGCATAGAGTACAATAGGTGAATGGGGGTGGGGATGGAGGTGATAGGTCAGGGAGGAGGGTGGGGGGGAAGGTAGCAAAGAATACAATGGGGGTGGGGATGAAAGTGATAGGTCAAGGAGGAGTGTGGGGGAAGGTAGCAAAGACTACAATGGGTGAATGGGGGTGGGGATGAAGGTGATAGGTCAGGGACCTATCACCTCCATCCCCACCCCCACTCACCTATTGTACTCTATGCTACTTTCTCCCCACCCCCACCCCCTCTCATTTATCTCTCCACCCTGCAGGCACTCTGCCTTTATTCCAGATGAAGGGCTTTTGCCAGAAATGTCGATTTTCCTGCTCCTCGGCTGCTGCCTGACCTGCTGTTCTTTTCCAGCACCACTCTAATCCGGAATCTGGTTTCCAGCATCTGCAGTCATTGTTTTTACCTAATAAATGCTGGCCTAGCCAGCGATGCCCACATCCCCGTGAGTGAATTTTAAAAATATGTTTGCTCGATATAGTTTTAAAAACTTGTGTATTAGAAGGGGATTGAAAGGTGAAATTGGTGGTTTGACAGAAAATACAGGAGTTCCTTATTTATGAATATCTGACTTAGATCACAGAAATAGACCCTTTGGTCCAACTGTGTTACCATCACTGAATCCCCCAGAAACACAATTGGATTTGCCTCATAAATACAGTAATTACAAGAGCAGGTCAGAGGCTAGGAATCCATGTTGATAATGTTCCCCAAACCTGCCTGTGTTTGGCCCATGTCCCTTCAAATATTTTCCTATTCATGAACTTATCCAAATGTTTTTTTAAAGGCTGTAACTGTATCCACATCCACCACTTCATCTGGCAGTTCATTCTACACATGAACCACTCTATTTTTAAAAAAAAAACAGTTGCTCTGTGTCCTTTTTAAAACTTCCTTCTTCTCCCCTTAAAAATATGACCCCTAATTTTGAACTCGACCACGCTAGGGAAAAAAACCTTTTCTATTCACCTTATCAATGTCCCTCATGATTTTGTAAACCTCTGTAAAGGTCACCACTCAATCTCCTAGGCTCCAGTGAAAAAGTCCCAGCCCATTTTTATAATTCAAACCCTCCAGTTCCAGCAACATCCTAGTAATTCTTTTCTGAACCCTCTCCAATTTAATAATATCCTTGCTATAGCAGGGTGACCAGAACTGGACTCAGTATTCCAGATTAGCTCTTACCAATGTCCTTACCTCCTCCACATGGCATCCCAACTTCTATACTCGATGGTCTAAGCAATGAAGGCATGCCTGCTAAATGCTTTCTTAAGCACCTGTGACATAAACTGTAACCTCAATCAGGGGTGTAAATTTTTGAGGATCTGACATACAGATTCTGTAATTACAAACAACTCCTTTATATTGCCCTGCATTGTGTTCTGATGTACAAATCAATTTGTAAACAGATTCCAGAATGAAACCTGTTCACAATCTGGGACTGCTTGTAATTTACAACGAGCATTGTCACTTTGCAATTCAGCCTGTTATGGATCTTTTATCTGCCTCAATTCAATTTTCCTGCCTGCTTGCCATAACCCTTCAGTAGGAGAAAGTGAGGTCTGCAGATGCTGGAGATCAGAGCTGAAAATGTGTTGCTGGAAAAGCGCAGCGGGTCAGGCAGCATCCAAGGGAACAGGAGAATCGACGTTTCGGGCATAAGCCCTTCTTCAGGAATGAGGAAAGTGTGTCCAGCAGGCTAAGATAAAAGGTAGGGAGGAGGGACTTGGGGGAGGGGTGTCGGAAATGCGATAGGTGGAAGGAGGTCAAGGTGAGGGTGATAGGCTGGAGTGGGGTGGGGGTGGAGAGGTCAGGAAGAAGATTGCAGGTTAGGAAGGCGATGCTGAGTTCGAGGGATTTGACTGAGACAAGGTGGGGTGGGAGGGGAAATGAGGAAACTGGAGAAATCTGAGTTCATCCCTTGTGGTTGGAGGGTTCCCAGGCAGAAGATGAGGTGCTCTTCCTCCAACCGTTGTGTTGCCATGGTCTGGCGATGGAGGAGTCCAAGGACCTGCATGTCCTTGGTGGAGTGGGAGGGTAACCTTAATTACTAATTAAAATTAGTTAATTAAAAATCTATCTCCAATTTACTCAAAATCCCAGCATCCCCTCACTCTAGATAATAAATTATACAGATTCACAACTCTTGAGAAAAGAAATTCCTTCTTTATAGCTCTGTTTTAGGCCAAGAGATAGCAGATTTAAAACAATTACCCCTCATTCTAATTTGTCCCTCAATGGGAAATGTCTGCTCTATGTTTACTTTTTTAATCGACTTTAGCATCTTGTGTACCCCAATTATATCTCCTCTAATTCTTCCAAACTCTAGCATGTATACTTGCTCTCCTCTGACTCTTTGAGGGTTATTAAGGATCTGTAATAAAAGCCAACCATGCCCCATTCCACACAGCATTTCAACACATTTATGTGGCACATTAGGAATTTCCCCAAGCGCAGTACAGCCAATTTTTAAATACTGGGATCAGAGTTGCTGGCAAGGTGTTTTGTCAGTCACTAATTGTTCTTAAAGCTGAGTAAATTGTTTGGTCTATTTCAGAAGGCAGTTGAATGTCAATCATATTGCTGTGGATCTGAATTCACAGGGAGGGTAGATGAATATAGAAAAAGGGAGTAGGAGTAGGCTATCCAGTCTGTTCGGTAAAAACAATAACTGCAGATGCTGGAAACCAGATTCTGGATTAGTGGTGCTGGAAGAGCACAGCAGTTCAGGCAGCATCCAACGAGCAGCGAAATTGACGTTTCGGGCAAAAGCCCTTCATCAGGAATAAAGGCAGAGAGCCTGAAGGGTGGAGAGATAAGCTAGAGGAGGGTGGGGGTGGGGAGAGAGTAGCATAGAGTACAATGGGTGAGTGGGGGAGGGGATGAAGGTGATAGGTCAGGGAGGAGAGGGTGGAGTGGATAGGTGGAAAAGGAGATAGGCAGGTCGGACAAGTCCGGACAAGTCATGGGGACAGTGCTGAGCTGGAAGTTTGGAACTAGGGTGAGGTGGGGGAAGGGGAAATGAGGAAACTGTTGAAGTCCACATTGATGCCCTGGGGTTGAAGTGTTCCGAGGCGGAAGATGAGGCGTTCTTCCTCCAGGCGTCTGGTGGTGAGGGAGCGGCGGTGAAAGAGCCCAGGACCTCCATGTCCTCAGCAGAGTGGGAGGGGGAGTTGAAGTGTTGGGGCCACGGGGCGGTTTGGTTGATTGGTGCAGGTGTCTCGGAGATGTTCCCTGAAGCACTCTGCTAGGAGGCGCCCAGTCTCCCCAATGTAGAGGAGACCACATCGGGAGCAACGGATACAATAAATGATATTAGTGGATGTGCAGGTAAAGCTTTGATGGATGTGGAAGGCTCCTTTAGGGCCTTGGATGGAGGTGAGGGAGGAGGTGTGGGCACAGGTTTTACCGTTCCTGCGGTCGCAGGGGAAAGTGCCAGGATGGGAGGGTGGGTCGTAGGGGGGCGTGGACCTGACCAGGTAGTCACAGAGGGAGCGGTCTTTGCGGAAGGCGGAAAGGGGTGGGGAGGGAAATATATTCCTGGTGGTGGGGTCTTTTTGGAGGTGGCGGAAATGTTGGCGGATGATTTGGTTTATGCGGAGGTTTGTTGGGTGGAAGGTGAGCACCAGGGACATTCTGTCCTTGTTACGGTTGGAGGGGTGGGGTCTGAGGGTGGAGGTGCGGGATGTGGATGAGATGCGTTGGAGGGCATCTTTCTGTTGCTCCATTGAGCTATTCCTCCATTCAATAAGATCATGGGCTGATCTGATTGTAACCTCAAATCGACATGTCCAACCCTGATACCATTTGCTTAACAATAATCTGTCTCTGCTTTATAAATATAAATCTACTTTCTTCACCTTCTCCGGAAGAGAGTTCCAAAGACATTCAGCCTTGAAAGAAAATAGTTTTCATTCTTCTGTCTTAAATGGGAAAGCTCTGACTTGTAAATAATATGGAGAAAGAGGCGTCTGTAAGACTTAGGAAACTGAAGACAGACAGAGCCCTCAAAGAAAGCAGAAAGAACTCAGTCAAGGAACTGGGGGTGGGTGGGCTAAAAGAGGCTGTGTCTTTGCCAAGCAGGATTAAGGAAAATCCCAAGATATTTTATGCATATACAAGGAGCAAGAAAGTAGATAGGGAAAAGGTAAGTCCACTCAAGGTCATTGGCAGGCATTTATCTGCAGAGTTGATGAAGTGGGTAGGTTCCTTCACAAATACTTTTTCTCGGTATTCACTAGGAGAAGGACACAGTGGATGATGTATAGATGCCTTAAAAATTATGTCTTCAAACCGCAGTGTTAAGGGTGAATTGGATAGGACAATGAGCAACTGAAATACAATGGAAAAGTACAGGAAAACAGGGGAGAACAACCAGTTTTAACTGAAAAATACCCAACTAGCCAATAAAGTGGACCAAGTGTTAAACAACTCCGCACCAGCCAATAGTGTTAACCAGCCCCTAACCAGCCAGTAGTATTAACCAGCCAATAGCGTTAACCAGCCCCTAACCAGCTAGTGGTGTTAACCAGCCAATAGCGTTAACCAGCCCCTAACCAGCCAGTAGTGTTAACCAGCCAATAGTGTTAACCCATTCCCCCCGCCCCGGTTGTGAAGGTTCTGATTGGTTTGCTGAAGGCTCCCTCAGGCCCCGCCCCGCCCCGCCCCCCGTGTGCAGCCACCTCCGGGTCCCTCCCTGCTCCGGGCCCGGAACTCTTCCGCGGGGTCCTGGCACCGGCCGGAAGTAAACAACCGGCGGACCGGAAACGAGCGGAATCGGCAGCGCGGGAGGAGTTAAAGTTCAAATCGGAGTAAGTGTGAGAATAGGGAGTGTGCAAATCAGAGTGAAAAATAGTGAGAAAGTGTGTAGATTAGAAAATAAAAAATTGTGTAAAACTGACACAGAAAATAGTGTGAAAACCCGAGTGTAATCAGTGAGTGTGAGCACCGTGTACATTAGGGCGAGTGTGTAAACAGTGAGTGTGAGCACCGTGTACATTAGGGCGAGTGTGTAAACAGTGAGTGTGAGCACCGTGTACATTAGGGCGAGTGTGTAAACAGTGAGTGTGAGCACCGTGTACATTAGGGCGAGTGTGTAAACAGTGAGTGTGAGCACCGTGTTCATTAGGGCGAGTGTGTAAACAGTGAGTGTGAGCACCGTGTACATTAGGGCGAGTGTGTAAACAGTGAGTGTGAGCACCGTGTACATTAGGGCGAGTGTGTAAACAGTGAGTGTGAGCACCGTGTACATTAGGGCGAGTGTGTAAACAGTGAGTGTGAGCACCGTGTTCATTAGGGCGAGTGTGTAAACAGTGAGTGTGAGCACCGTGTTCATTAGGGCGAGTGTGTAAACAGTGAGTGTGAGCACCGTGTTCATTAGGGCGAGTGTGTAAACAGTGAGTGTGAGCACCGTGTTCATTAGGGCGAGTGTGTAAACAGTGAGTGTGAGCACCGTGTTCATTAGGGCGAGTGTGTAAACAGTGAGTGTGAGCACCGTGTTCATTAGGGCGAGTGTGTAAACAGTGAGTGTGAGCACCGTGTTCATTAGGGCGAGTGTGTAATCAGTGAGTGTGAGCACCGTGTACATTAGGGCGAGTGTGTAAACAGTGAGTGTGAGCACCGTGTTCATTTAGGGCGAGTGTTTAAACAGTGAGGGTGAGCACCGTGTACATTACGGCGAATGTGAGCACCGTGTACATTTAGGGCAAGTGTGTAAACAGTGAGTGTGAGCACCGTGTACATTAGGGCGAGTGTGTAAACAGTGAGTGTGAGCACCGTGTACATTAGGGTGAGTGTGAGCACCGTGTACATTTAGGGCAAGTGTGTAAACAGTGAGTGTGAGCACCGTGTTCATTAGGGCGAGTGTGTAATCAGTGAGTGTGAGCACTGTGTACATTAGGGTGAGTGTGAGCACCGTGTACATTTAGGGCGAGTGTGTAAACAGTGAGGGTGAGCACCGTGTACATTAGGGCGAGTGTGTAAACAGTGAGGGTGAGCACCATTTACATTAGGGCGAGTGTGTAATCAGTGAGTGTGAGCATCATGTACATTTAGGGCGAGTGTGTAATCAGTGAGTGTGAGCACCGTGTACATTTAGGGCGAGTGTGTAAACAGTGAGTGTGAGCACCGTGTACATTAGGGCGAGTGTGTAAACAGTGAGTGTGAGCACCGTGTTCATTAGGGCGAGTGTGTAAACAGTGAGTGTGAGCACCGTGTTCATTAGGGCGAGTGTGTAAACAGTGAGTGTGAGCACCGTGTTCATTAGGGCGAGTGTGTAAACAGTGAGTGTGAGCACCGTGTTCATTAGGGCGAGTGTGTAAACAGTGAGTGTGAGCACCGTGTTCATTAGGGCGAGTGTGTAAACAGTGAGTGTGAGCACCGTGTTCATTAGGGCGAGTGTGTAAACAGTGAGTGTGAGCACCGTGTTCATTAGGGCGAGTGTGTAATCAGTGAGTGTGAGCACCGTGTACATTAGGGCGAGTGTGTAAACAGTGAGTGTGAGCACCGTGTTCATTTAGGGCGAGTGTTTAAACAGTGAGGGTGAGCACCGTGTACATTACGGCGAATGTGAGCACCGTGTACATTTAGGGCAAGTGTGTAAACAGTGAGTGTGAGCACCGTGTACATTAGGGCGAGTGTGTAAACAGTGAGTGTGAGCACCGTGTACATTAGGGTGAGTGTGAGCACCGTGTACATTTAGGGCAAGTGTGTAAACAGTGAGTGTGAGCACCGTGTTCATTAGGGCGAGTGTGTAATCAGTGAGTGTGAGCACCGTGTACATTAGGGTGAGTGTGAGCACCGTGTACATTTAGGGCGAGTGTGTAAACAGTGAGGGTGAGCACCGTGTACATTAGGGCGAGTGTGTAAACAGTGAGGGTGAGCACCATTTACATTAGGGCGAGTGTGTAATCAGTGAGTGTGAGCATCATGTACATTTAGGGCGAGTGTGTAATCAGTGAGTGTGAGCACCGTGTACATTTAGGGCGAGTGTGTAAACAGTGAGTGTGAGCACCGTGTACATTTAGGGCGAGTGTGTAATCAGTGAGTGTGAGCACCGTGTACATTAGGGCGAGTGTGTAAACAGTGAGTGTGAGCACCGTGTACATTAGGGTGAGTGTGAGCACCGTGTACATTTAGGGCAAGTGTGTAATCAGTGAGTGTGAGCACCGTGTACATTAGGGTGAGTGTGAGCACCGTGTACATTTAGGGCGAGTGTGTAAACAGTGAGGGTGAGCACCGTGTACATTAGGGCGAGTGTGTAAACAGTGAGGGTGAGCACCATGTACATTAGGGCGAGTGTGTAATCAGTGAGTGTGAGCATCATGTACATTAGGGCGAGTGTGTAAACAGTGAGTGTGAGCACTGTGTACATTAGAGCGAGTGTGTAAACGGTGTGAGCAGCGTGTACAATAGGGCGAGTGTGAGCACAGTGTACATTAGGGCGAGTGTGTAAACAGTGAGTGTGAGCACCGTGTACATTAGGGCGAGTGTGTAATCAGTGAGTGTGAGCACCGTGTACATTAGGGTGAGTGTGAGCACCGTGTACATTTAGGGCCAGTGTGTAAACAGTGAGTGAGAGCGCCATGTACATTAGGGCGAGTGTGTAAACAGTGAGTGTGAGCACCATGTACATTAGGGCAAGTGTGTAAACAGTGAGTGTGAGCACCGTGTTCATTAGGGCGAGTGTGTAATCAGTGAGTGTGAGCACCGTGTACATTAGGGTGAGTGTGAGCACCGTGTACATTTAGGGCGAGTGTGTAAACAGTGAGGGTGAGCACCGTGTACATTAGGGCGAGTGTGTAAACAGTGAGGGTGAGCACCATTTACATTAGGGCGAGTGTGTAATCAGTGAGTGTGAGCATCATGTACATTAGGGCGAGTGTGTAAACAGTGAGTGTGAGCACTGTGTACATTAGAGTGAGTGTGTAAACGGTGTGAGCAGCGTGTACAATAGGGCGAGTGTGAGCACAGTGTACATTAGGGCGAGTGTGTAAACAGTGAGTGTGAGCACCGTGTACATTAGGGCGAGTGTGTAATCAGTGAGTGTGAGCACCGTGTACATTAGGGTGAGTGTGAGCACCGTGTACATTTAGGGCCAGTGTGTAAACAGTGAGTGAGAGCGCCATGTACATTAGGGCGAGTGTGTAAACAGTGAGTGTGAGCACCATGTACATTAGGGCGAGTGTGTAAACAGTGAGTGTGAGCACCGTGTACATTAGGGCGAGTGTGAGCACCGTGTACATTAGGGCGAATGTGAGCACCATGTAGATTAGGGTGAGTGTGTAAACAGTGAGTGTGAGCACCGTGTACATTAGGGTGAGTGTGAGCACCGTGTACATTTAGGGCCAGTGTGTAAACAGTGAGTGAGAGCACCGTGTACATTAGGGCGAGTGTGTAAACAGTGAGTGTGAGCACCGTGTACATTAGGGGGAGTGTGAGCACCGTGTACATTAGGGCGAATGTGAGCACCATGTAGATTAGGGTGAGTGTGTAAACAGTGAGGGTGAGCACCGTGTACATTAGGGCGAGTGTGTAAACAGTGAGTGTGAGCACTGTACATTAGGTCGAGTGTGTAAACAGTGAGTGTGAGCACCGTGTTCATTAGGGCGAGTGTGTAATCAGTGAGTGTGAGCACCGTGTACATTAGGGTGAGTGTGAGCACCGTGTACATTTAGGACGAGTGTGTAAACAGTGAGTGTGAGCACCATGTACATTAGGGTGAGTGTGAGCACAGTGTACATTTAGGGCAAGTGTGTAAACAGTGAGTGAGAGCACCGTGTACATTAGGGCGAGTGTGTAAACAGTGAGAGTGAGCACCGTGTACATTAGGGCGAATGTGAGCACCATGTAGATTAGGGCGAGTGTGTAAACAGTGAGGGTGAGCACCGTGTACATTAGGGCGAGTGTGTAAACAGTGAGTGTGAGCACTGTACCTTAGGTCGAGTGTGTAAACAGTGAGTGTGAGCATCGTGTTCATTAGGGCGAGTGTGTAATCAGTGAGTGTGAGCACCGTGTACATTAGGGTGAGTGTGAGCACCGTGTACATTTAGGGCGAGTGTGTAAACAGTGAGTGTGAGCACTGTGTACATCAGGGCGAGTTTGTAAACAGTGAGGGTGAGCACCATGTACATTAGGGCGAGTGTGTAAACAGTGAGTGTGAGCACAGTGTACATTAGGGCGAGTGTGAGCACCGTGTACATTTAGGGCGAGTGTGTAAACAGTGAGCGTGAGCACCATGTACATTAGGGCGAGTGTGTAAACAGTGAGTGTGAGCACCATGTACATTAGGGCGAGTGTGTAAACAGTGAGTGTGAGCACTGTGTACATCAGGGCGAGTGTGTAAACAGTGTGAGCAGCGTGTACAATAGGGCGAGTGTGAGCACAGTGTACATTAGGGCGAGTGTGTAAACAGTGAATGTGAGCACCGTGTACATTAGGGCGAGTGTGAGCACCGTGTACATTTAGGGCGAGTGTGTAAACAGTGAGTGTGAGCACTGTGTACATCAGGGCGAGTTTGTAAACAGTGAGGGTGAGCACCATGTACATTAGGGCAAGTGTGTAAACAGTAAGGGTGAGCACCGTGTACATTAGGGCGAGTGTGAGCACCGTGTACATTTAGGCCGTGGGTGTAAACAGTGAGCGTGAGCACCATGTACATTAGGGCGAGTGTGTAAACAGTGAGTGTGAGCACCATGTACATTAGGGCGAGTGTGTAAACAGTGAGTGTGAGCACTGTGTACATCAGGGCGAGTGTGTAAACAGTGTGAGCAGCGTGTACAATAGGGCGAGTGTGAGCACAGTGTACATTAGGGCGAGTGTGTAAACAGTGAATGTGAGCACCGTGTACATTAGGGCGAGTGTGAGCACCGTGTACATTTAGGGCGAGTTTGTAAACAGTGAGGGTGAGCACCATGTACATTAGGGCGAGTGTGTAAACAGTGAGGGTGAGCACCGTGTACATTAGAGCGAGTGTGAGCACCGTGTACATTTAGGACGAGTGTGTAAACAGTGAGGGTGAGCGCCGTGTACATTAGGGCGAGTGTGTAAACAGTGAGTGTGAGCACCATGTACATTAGGGCGAGTGTGTAAACAGTGAGTGTGAGCACTGTACATCAGGGTGAGTGTGTAAACAGTGTGAGCAGCGTGTACAATAGGGCGAGTGTGAGCACAGTGTACATTAGGGCGAGTGTGTAAACAGTGAGTGTGAGCACCGTGTACATTAGGGCGAGTGTGAGCACCGTGTACATTTAGGGCGAGTTTGTAAACAGTGAGGGTGAGCACCATGTACATTAGGGCGAGTGTGTAAACAGTGAGGGTGAGCACCGTGTACATTAGGGCGAGTGTGAGCACCGTGTACATTTAGGGCGAGTGTGTAAACAGTGAGTGTGAGCACTGTGTACATTTAGGGCGAGTGTGTAAACAGTGAGTGTGAGCACCGTGTACATTAGGGCGAGTGTGAGCACCGTGTACATTTAGGCCGTGGGTGTAAACAGTGAGCGTGAGCACCATGTACATTAGGGCGAGTGTGTAAACAGTGAGTGTGAGCACCATGTACATTAGGGCGAGTGTGTAAACAGTGAGTGTGAGCACTGTGTACATCAGGGCGAGTGTGTAAACAGTGTGAGCAGCGTGTACAATAGGGCGAGTGTGAGCACAGTGTACATTAGGGCGAGTTTGTAAACAGTGAGTGTGAGCACCGTGTACATTAGGGCGAGTGTGAGCACCGTGTACATTTAGGGCGAGTTTGTAAACAGTGAGGGTGAGCACCATGTACATTAGGGCGAGTGTGTAAACAGTAAGGGTGAGCACCGTGTACATTTAGGGCGAGTGTGTAAACAGTGAGCGTGAGCACCATGTACATTAGGGCGAGTGTGTAAACAGTGAGTGTGAGCACTGTGTACATCAGGGCGAGTGTGTAAACAGTGAGTGTGAGCACCGTGTACATTAGGGCGAGTGTGAGCACCGTGTACATTTAGGCCGTGGGTGTAAACAGTGAGCGTGTGCACCATGTACATTAGGGCGAGTGTGTAAACAGTGAGTGTGAGCACCATGTACATTAGGGCGAGTTTGTAAACAGTGAGTGTGAGCACTGTGTACATCAGGGCGAGTGTGTAAACAGTGTGAGCAGCGTGTACAATAGGGCGAGTGTGAGCACAGTGTACATTAGGGCGAGTTTGTAAACAGTGAGTGTGAGCACCGTGTACATTAGGGCGAGTGTGAGCACCGTGTACATTTAGGGCGAGTTTGTAAACAGTGAGGGTGAGCCCCATGTACATTAGGGCGAGTGTGTAAACAGTAAGGGTGAGCACCGTGTACATTTAGGGCGAGTGTGTAAACAGTGAGCGTGAGCACCATGTACATTAGGGCGAGTGTGTAAACAGTGAGTGTGAGCACCATGTACATTAGGGCGAGTGTGTAAACAGTGAGCGTGAGCACTGTGTACATCAGGGCGAGTGTGTAAACAGTGAGTGTGAGCACCGTGTACATTAGGGCGAGTGTGAGCACCGTGTACATTTAGGCCGTGTGTGTAAACAGTGAGGGTGAGCACCATGTACATTAGGGCGAGTGTGTAAACAGTGAGTGTGAGCACCGTGTACATTCGGGTGAGTGTGAGCACCGTGTACATTAG
This sequence comes from Chiloscyllium plagiosum, assembly GCF_037043375.1. Classification (NCBI taxonomy): domain Eukaryota; kingdom Metazoa; phylum Chordata; class Chondrichthyes; order Orectolobiformes; family Hemiscylliidae; genus Chiloscyllium; species Chiloscyllium plagiosum. The sequence goes on from NW_028270145.1 coordinate 114,863,601, forward strand.
GGCGAGTGTGTAAACAGTGAGTGTGTGCACTGTGTAAATTAGGGCGAGTGTAATCAATGAGTGTGAGCACCATGTACATTAGGGCGAGTGTGAGCACCGTGTACATTAGGGCGAGTGTGTAAACAGTGAGGGTGAGCACCATTTACATTAGGGCGAGTGTGTAAACAGTGAGGGTGAGCACCGTTACATTAGGGCACGTGTGTAAACAGTGAGTTTGAGCACCATGTACATTAGGGCGAGTGTGAGCACCGTGTACATTAGGGCACGTGTGTAAACAGTGAGTTTGAGCACCATGTACATTAGGGCGAGTGTGAGCACTGTGTACATTAGGGCAAGTGTGTAAACAGTGAGTGTGAGCACCGTGTACATTAGGGTGAGTGTGAGCACCGTGTACATTAGGGTGAGTGTGAGCACCGTGTACATTAGAGCGAGTGTGTAAACAGTGAGTGTGAGCACTGTGTATATTAGGACGAGCTTGAGCACCGTGTACATTAGGTCGAGTGTGTAAACAGTGAGGATGAGCACTGTGTACATTAGGGCAAGTGTGTAAACAGTGAGTTCCTCTGTCTCGCCGCCATCAACAACAACTTATATTTGTAGAGCACCTTTCAGATAGTGATGCAGCTTCAGGCTTGTCACAGTAACATTAGACATTGTGCTTGATGTTAGGGGCAGGTGACCCCAAAGTCTCTTCAAAGACAAAGATGTTAGGAATATGTGGAGGAAAAGGTTACGGAGTGAATTCCAGATCTTAGCATCCCAGATAGCTCAAAGCTCAGCTGCCAATCAGATTATTCAAATTAGGGTTATAGTAATAGCCACATTTAGAGAGTCTCAGAGAGTTAAGAACATACATGGATTCGAGCCTGCTCTGCCAGTCAATAAGATTGTGGCTCACCTGATCATAGTGTGATCTGTATAATCTCACTGATCTGGATATCATTTGACTCCACTGTCAACCATGAATCTCTCTATTTCTGCCTGAAAATATATTCATTGTTCCAGTCTCCATAACCTTCTGGGAAAGAGAGTTCCACAGATCATTCACCCTCTGAGAGGGAAAAACGTTCTCCTCATGCTTTAAATGGGCAACCCCTTATTCTCAAATAGTGATCCCTAGTTTTTATCTCTTCCTTAAGGTGAAACATCTACCATTCAACAGGATATTCTAAACCCATGACTACTTCCATCTAGAAGGACAAGGATAGCAGATACGTAGGAACACTACCCCGTGCACATTCCCCTCCAGGCCACTCACCATCCTGACTTGGAAATATATCGCCATTCCTTCAGTGTAGGTGGGTCAAAATCCTGGAATTCCCTCACTAAGGGCATTGTGAGTCTACCTACAGCACATGGACTGCAGTGGTTCAAGAGGCAGCTCACCCCCACCTTCTCAAGGGATGGGTAATAAATGCTGGGTCCAGCCAGTGACACTCACATTGCATGAATTAATTTTTCAAAAATGACTTGTCAAATTCTACCTAGGGTTGCATGAGATTACAACAACAGAAAGTAGAAGTACAGCATTCAGCCCTTTGAGCCATCTCCACAAGGAGGAGTGAGGCAGTAGAGAGACTTGAAGCCACGAATTAGAATTTCAAAATCCTGGGAGCCAATATAGGCCCGATAACTCCAACAGTAGGGTAGCAAGTCTTGTTGCAAGTTAAAATGTGGAGCTGGAAAAAGCACAGCAGGTCAAGCTACATCAGAAAAGCAGGAAAGTTGACGTTTTGGACAGGACCCTTCATCGAAAAGTCAACTTTGTTGCTCCTCTGATGCTGCTTGACCTGGCATGCTTTTACCAGCTCTGCATTTTATCGATTCTGACTTTCCAGCATCTGCGGTCCTCACTTTTTTCTTGTTGCAAGTTAAGGCACGACAGAGTTTTAGATGACTGTGGGTTAGGAGGGTAGAATGTTTAGAGATTAGAAAGGTATGGCCACACGTGAGCTAAAATTTGTGAAGCTGGGCAGTGGGAATAGGCGGGCTTCATGGTGGTAAAATGATCATGAGCAGAGGTCGATGACCAGGGAGTACAGTACTCAAACATTGCTAGAAGCAGACAAAGCTTTTCATTTCACATATTTCACTACACTAAATTGTGTCTGCCTATTTCAACATTCTCAGTCGTCTTGAAGTCTGTTACTCTCGTCGCTATTTATGATATTGAGCTTTATATAATCCATAAACTTCTAAATTGTACTGCCTAAACAATTCAGCCAATTATAAACAACAATCAATGGTCCTAAAATCAAACCCTCAGGTACCTCTTTCAGGTTATTCAAAAATGATTTTCCTTTATCAAATTGATACTCGGCTAATGTGAACGCGAGGTGAAAGTGAGGACTGCAGCTGCTGGAGATTAGAGTAAAGAATGTGGTGCTGGAAAAGCACAACAGGTCAGGCAGCAGGAAAATCAACATTTCAGGCAAAACGCCTTCATCAGGAAAGCTTTGAGGAGAAAGTGAGGTCTGCAGATGCTGGAGATCAGAGCTGAAAATGTGTTGCTGGAAAAGCGCAGCAGGTCAGGCAGCATCCAGGGAACAGGAGAATCGACGTTTCGGGCAACACATTTTCAGCTCATCAGGAAAGCTGTCAAGAAGAGTATTTCAAAAGAGTGGAAAGCAAGAAAACAAAAAAAAAATATTCCTTGTGCTCTTGCCATTGAAGAGGCAGTTTCAGTTCAGCTTTAAGTCTCAAATATTCATAGGAAACAAATGCAGAATTTATTACAATATGTTCTCCAAATGAAACTTCCCAATTAAAGCTGTCGGAATTACAGTGACAACTTTGGTAGAGATCACCATTCTTTGAATTTGCAGTATGAAGGGGCCGATGAATCAACAATAATCAACAGAACTGAATCAGCTCAACCTCAAGTTCTAATATTCTCTAAAATCTTAACAAAGTATCAAAATTAAATGGACTTTTCATTTTGTGAAAACCCTGCATTTAAAAAACAGCAAAGATATTTTAATTCAATACTCTCATCTGGCTGAAGGATGACCACTGACACAATTTATTTTTTGAAACAGGCATTGTAGAATTTCAAACAAATCAGGGGCTCAAGGTCCTCAATCAATTTGTTTTAAGGTTACATGCTTGATAATTTTAAAAAAGGACATAATGTTATACAATTTCAATGTAAAACCAAAATCTGCCCTAATACATAGCCCACAAATCACACTGAATTGAGATCCTGATCCGAACAAGGCAAAATAGTTTCTTTGATATTTTCGGAACCAGTATTTTAACAAAGCAAAATAGTTAAATATCAAACACTTTCAGTATGGCGTAATTTACATTGAAACATCCCCCCTTGACCCAAGTATCAGTACAGCCTTAATTTCAGCGTTTCTCTTTTAGTTCTGATTTGGAGGTGCTGGTGTTGGGCTGGGGTGTACAAACTTATAAACCACACAACACCAGGTTATATCCAACAGGTTTAATTGGAAGCACTAGCTTTTGGAGTGCTGTTCCCTCATCAGGTGGTTGTCTGATTCGGCGCTCCGAAATCTAGGGTGCTTCAAACTAAACCTGTTGGACTATAACCTGGTTTTGTGTGATTTTTAACTTTTTGTTCACATCCTCTCACTGAAATTACACTTATTAAAAGAGAAAGCCCTTGCAGCAGACCGCACAGCACCGCAGTCCAAGCCACTTCCCTTCCCCCAGAAGAAAGACTTGCCAAGTCAAGTCGACAGCCAGAAACTGAGACTCCCACATCAAAAACCCAGACAAAGCTTCCCCAGGGGTCAATGCACTTCACTGTCAGGATCCGAGCAGACCTGCACAACTTTATCCCCCTTTTCCCGGTGACACCATGTTGTCCTAAAAGTACGTCTAAGGAGAGGTGTGGGGTCAAAGGTGATAACTTTCAGAAGTACCAAATTTTGTTTAGATTTTTTCTATGAAGTTGATGATTTCTAACTTTTTTTGCCCTGGAGCCTCAAACCTAATGTCTGGAGGACTTCAAAGCTCCTTTTTCCAGGGGACTTTAGCCCCCTTTTACTGAGGGGACTCTAACCCCTTTCTCACTTCTCACGGGGTCTCGAATCCCTTTTCTTACTCTATATGTCTGGGGACTAGTGTGCTTCAAACTAAACCCCAATTAAAACCCAGGTTCTTGTGGGAAGCAAGGGAAATATCTTGCTGAGATATTTGTATCATCAATAGTCACAGGTGAGGTGCCGGAAGACTGGAGGTTGGCTAACGCGGTGCCACTGTTTAAGAAGGGTGGTAAGGACAAGCCAGGGGACTATAGACCAGTGAGCCTAACCTCAGTGGTGGGCAAGTTGTTGGAGGGAATCCTGAGGGACAGGATGTACATGTATTTGGAAAGGCAAGGACTGATTAGGGATAGTCAACATGGCTTTGTGCGTGGGAAATCATGTCTCACAAACTTGATTGAGATTTTTGAAGAAGTAACAAAGAGGATTGATGAGGACAGAGTGGTAGATGTGATCTATATGGACTTCAGTAAGTCGTTCGACAAGGTTCCCCATGGGAGACTGATGAGCAAGGTTAGATCTCATGGAATACAGGGAGAACTAGCCATTTAGATACAGAACTGGCTCAAAAGTAGAAGACAGAGGATGGTGGTGGAGGGTTATTTTTCAGACTGGAGGCCTGTGACCAGTGGAGAGTCACAAGGATCGGTGCTGGGCCCTCTACTTTTTGTCATTTACATAAATGGTTAGGATGCGAGCATAAGAGGTACAGTTAGTAAGTTTGCAGATGATACCAAAATTGGAGGTGTAGTGGACAGCGAAGAGGGTTACCTCAGATTACAACAGGATCTTGATCAGATGGGCCAATGGGCTGAGAAGTGGCAGATGGAGTTTAATTCAGATAAATGCGAGGTGCTGCATTTTGGGAAAGCAAATCTTAGCAGGACTTATACACTTAATGGTAAGGTCCAAGGGAGTGTTGCTGAACAAAGAGACCTTGGAGTGCAGGTTCATTGCTCCTTGAAAGTGGAGTCGCAGGTAGATAGGATAGTGAAGAAGGCGTTTGGTATGCTTTCCTTTATTGGTCAGAGTACTGAGTACAGGAGTTGGGAGGTCATGTTGCGGCTGTATAGGGCATTGGTTAGACCATTGTTGGAATATTGCGTGCAATTCTGGTCTCCTTCCTATCGGAAAGATGTGGTGAAACCTGAAAGGGTTCAGAAAAGATTTACAAGGATGTTGCCAGGGTTGGAGGATTTGAGCTACAGGGAGAGGCTGAACAGGCTGGGGCTGTTTTCCCTGGAGCGTCGGAGGCTGAGGGGTGACCTTGTAGAGGTTTATAACATCATGAGGGGCTTGGTTAGGATAAATAGACAAAGTCTTTTCTCTGGGAGAAAGTGAGGACTGCAGATGCTGAAAAATGTGTTGCAGGAAAAGCGCAGCAGATCAGGCAGCATCCAAGGAGCAGGAGAATCGACATTTCGGGCATAAGCCCTTCTTCAGGAATGAGGAGGGTGTGCCAAGCAGGCTAAGATAAAAGGTAGGGAAGAGGGACTTGGGAGAGGGGCGTTGGGAATGCGATAGGTGGAAGGAGGTTAAGGTGTGGGTGATAGGTCAGAGAGGGGGTGGGGGCGGAGAGGTCGGGAAGAAGATTTCAGGTCAAGAAGGTGGTGCTGAGTCTGAGGGCTGGGACTGAGAAAAGGTGGGGGGAGGGGAAATGAGGAAGCTGGAGAAATCTGCATTCATCCCTTGTGGTTGGAGGGTTCCTAGGCGGAAGATGAGGCGCTGTTCCTCCAGACGTCGTGTGGTAAGGGTCTGGCGATGGAGGAGCCCAAGGACCTGCATGTCCTAGGTGGAGTGGGAGGGGGAGTTAAAGTGTTCAGCCACGGGGCGGTTGGGTTGGTTGGTGCGGGTGTCCCAGAGGTGTTCTCTGAAACGTTCCGCAAGTCGGCGGCCTGTCTCCCCAATATAGAGGAGGCCACATCAGGTGCAGCGGATGCAGTAATTGATGTGTGTGGAGGTGCAGGTGAATTTGTGGCGGATATGGAAGGATCCCTTGGGGCCTTGGAGGGAAGTGAGGGGGGAGGTGTGGGGCGCATGTTTTGCATTTCTTGTGGTTGCAGGGGAAGGTGCCGGGAGTGGAGGTTGGGTTGGTGAGGGGTGTGGACCTGACAAGGGAGTCGCGGAGGGAATGGTCTTTCTGGAACGCTGATAGGGGAGGGGAGGGAAATATATCCTTGTTGGAGGGGTCTGTTTGGAGGTGGCAGAAATGATGAAGGATGATACGATGTATCTGGAGATTGTTGGGGTGGTAGGTGAGGACCAGTGGGGTTCTGTCCTGGTGGCGATTGGAGGGGCGGGGTTCAAGGGCGGAGGAGCGGGAAGTGGAGGAAATGCGGTGGAGGGCATCGTCAACCACGTCTGAGGGGAAATTGCGGTCCTTGAAGAAGGAGGTCATCTGGATTGTGCGTTTTTGGAACTGGTCCTCCTGGGAGCAGATGCGGCGAAGGCGAAGCAATTGGGAATATGGGATGGCGTTTTTACAGGGGGCAGGGTGGGAGGAGGTGTAGTCCAGGTAGCTGTGGGAGTCGGTCGGTTTGTAGTAAATGGCTGTGTTGTATCGGTCGCCCGAGATAGAAATGGAGAGGTCTAGGAAGGGGAGGGAGGAGTCTGAGACGGTCCAGGGAAATTTGAGGTCGGGGTGGAAGGTGTTAGTAGGTAGGGAGTTCTTGGACTAAGGAGGACAGGACCGTGTCGAGATGTGCAGACATGAGTTCGCTAGGGCACCCACCCACATCCTCCACCTCCTCCATGATTTTCACTTCCCTGGCCCCCAACGCCTTATCTTCACCATGGACATCCAGTCCCTGTACACCTCCATCCCCCATCACGAAGGCCTCCAAGCCCTCCGCTTCTTCCTCTCCCGCCGACCCAACCAGTACCCTTCCACTGACACCCTCCTTCGACTGACTGAACTGGTCCTCACTCTGAACAACTTCTCCTTCCAATCCTCCCACTTCCTCCAAACCAAAGGAGTAGCCATGGGCACCCGCATAGACCCCAGCTATGCCTGCCTCTTCGTAGGATATGTGGAACAATCCATCTTCCGCAGCTACACTGGCCCCACCCCCCACCTTTTCCTCCGCTACATCGATGACTGTATCGGCGCTACCTCGTGCTCCCACGAAGAGGTTGAAAAGTGGAGGTTGGGTTGGTGGGGGGGTGTGGATCTGTCGAGGGAGTCACGGAGGGAGTGGTCTTTACGGAATGCTGATAGGGGTGGGGAGGGAAATATATCCTTGGTGGTGGGGTCTGTTGGAGGTGGCGGAAATGACGAAGGATGATCCGATGTATCTGGAGGTTGGTGGGGTGGTAGGTGAGGACCAGTGGGGTTCTGTCCTGGTGGCAATTGGAGGGGTGGGGTTCAAGGGCGGAGGAGCGGGAAGTGGAGGAGATGCGGTGGAGGGCATCGTCAACCACGTCTGAGGGGAAATTGCAGTCTTTGAAGAAGGAGGCCATCTGTGTTGTACGTTTTTGGAACTGGTCCTCCTGGGAGCTGATGCGGCGAAGGCGAAGGAATTGGGAATATGGGATGGCGTTTTTACAGGGGGCAGGGTGGGAGGAGGTGTAGTCCAGGTAGCTGTGGGAGTCGGTCGGTTTGTAGTAGATGTCCGTGTTGATTCGGTCAGATCCACACACCCCACCAACCCAACCTCCACTCCCGGCACCTTCCCCTGCAACCGCAAAAAATGCAAACTTGCGCCCACACCTCCCCCCTCACTTCCCTCCAAGGCCCCAAGGGATCCTTCAATATCCATCACAAATTCACCTGCACCTCCACGCACAGGGTGGAAGATTCCAAAACCAAAAGGCATAGATTTAAAGTGAGAGGGGAAAGATTTAAAACAGACCTAAGGGGCAACGTTTTAATGGAGAGGGTGGTACGTGTATGGAATGAGCTGCCAGAGGAAGTGATGGAGGTTGGTACAATTACAGCATTTAAAAGACATCTGGATGGGTATATAATAAGAAGAGTTTAGAGTGATATGGGCCAAATGCCGGCAAATAGTTCAGGATATCTGGTTGGCATGGATAGGATCTGCTTCCGTGCTGTACATCAATGACTGTATAAGCACCATGATGTTGGGAAGTCCAGGAATTTTGGAGTCAAGTTTCAGAGATTCAGATCTTTACAGGAGATTTCTACATGAGGACTTGGTCAGGGAATTTCAGTGTTCTTGTCCCATCTATATCTACACCTTGAGTTCATCTTTCTTGTTCAACTCCTCACCCTCAGTATACCCGTCACTTGTATCACCAGACCTTCAGTCTATCTGTCCCTCTCTCTCCTAACCCTCAGCCCATCTGGCCCTGTCTCTCTCCTAACCCTCAGTCTATCTGTCCCTGTCTCTCTCCTAATTCTGTGTATCTGACCCTGTCTCTCTCCTAACCCTCAGCCTATCTGTCCCTGTCTTTCTCCTAATTCTGTGTATCTGTCCCTGTCTCTCTACTAACCCTCAGCGTATCTGACCCTGTCTCTCTCCTAACTGTAAGCCTATCTGACCCTGTCTCTCTCCTAATCCTCATCTTATCTGTCCCTCTCTCTCTCCTAACCCTCAGCCTATCTGTCCCTCTCTCTCTCCTAACCCTCAGCCTATCTGACCCTGTCTCTCTCCTAACGCTCAGCCTATCTGTCCCTCTCTCTCTCCTAATCCTCAGCCTATCTGTCCCTCTCTCTCCTAACCCTCAGTCTCTCTGTCCCTCTCTCTCCTGACCCTCAGCCTATCTGTCCCTCTCTCTCCTGACCCTCAGCCTACCTGTCCCTTTCTCTCTCCTAACCCTCAGTCTATTTGTCCCTCTCTCTCCTGACCCTCAGTCTATTTGTCCCTCTCTCTCCTGATCCTCAGACTGTGTGTCCCTCTCTCTCCTGAACCTCAGACTGTGTGTCCTCTCTCTCCTAACCCTCAGTCTATCTGTCCCTCCATCTCCAAATCCTCAGTCTATCTGTCTCTCTCTCCTAACCCTCAGTCTATCTGTCCCTCTCTCTCCTGAACCTCAGACTGTGTCCCCCTCTCTCTCTCCTAACCCTCAGCCTATCTGTCCCTCTCTCTCTCCTAACCCTCAGCTTATCTGTCCCTCTCTCTCTCCTAACCCTCAGTCTATCTGTCCCTCTCTCTCCAAATCCTCAGTCTATCTGTCTCTCTCTCCTAACCCTCAGTCTATCTGTCCCTCTCTCTCCTGACCCTCAGTCTATTTGTCCCTCTCTCTCCTGATCCTCAGACTGTGTGTCCCTCTCTCTCCTAACCCTCAGCCTATCTGTCCCTCTCTCTCCTAACCCTCAGCCTATCTGTCCCTCTCTCTCTCCTGAACCTCAGACTGTGTGTCCCTCTCTCTCCTAACCCTCAGCCTATCTGTCCCTCTCTCTCCTAACCCTCAGTCTATCTGTCCCTCTCTCTCCTGATCCTCAGACTGTGTGTCCCTCTCTCTCTCCTAACCCTCAGTCTATCTGTCCCTCTCTCTCCTGATCCTCAGTCTATCTGTCCCTCTCTCCTGACCTTTGGTGCGCCTGAACTCTCTTCTGGCTTCTATGTAAGTTCTTCCAATGTCTTAAAGACTCTTCCTCACGTCTAGGTGTGTTGATGTATTCTGCAGAGTGTTTTCTGCTGAGGAAACCATATGGTACTTAAGTCTAAAGCTTTACTCCAGAACATTGATCACCGCGTGAGAGAAAGAAGATGGAGGTGGAGTATACAATGAAGGGTATTGTTGTAAAGAGTGAGCAGCAGCAGAGGGACCTGGATGTGAATAAATCATTACAGGCGACAGGACAAATATAGAGAGCAGTTAATACAGCATTAATGGGCAAAGAGGGGCCACTGAAGTTACTAAGAGACTTGTTAGACATCAGCTGGATAATTGTCTCGAGTTATTGTCCACACTTCGGGAACGATGTGAACACATTGGAGAGACTGTGGGAGAGGTTTCCAAGAATGGTTCCACAGACGAGGACTTTCCGTTATGAGGATGGATTGAAAAGATTGGGACTGTTTTACTTGGAGAGGGGACGGCTGGGAGAAGATTTGACACAAGTTCTCAAAATCATGAGGAGTGTGGGCAGAGTAGATAGGAAGAAGGTGTTCCCAATCGTCCGAGGGTTAAAAACACCAGGGCAGTTTTAAAGAAATAAATGTAATGTGAGACAAGCTTTTTCACACAACAAGTGGTTAGGGTCTGGAATAGATTCCCACGCAGTGTGGTGGGGGTAGGTTCAGTTGAGGCATTCATGAGGCACTGGATGGAAGAAACACTGCCCAGGGTTACAGGGAAAGGCCTTCAGAATGGCTCAGAGAGCTAGTGCAGATGCAAGGGCTGAATGGCCTCCTACACCATCATAATTCTGGGAATGATGTGAGTGACCAGTTGCTATTTTCAGTACCTTACAGACACAAGCTCCCGGGCCTATTAGTGAGTCATGCTTGGAACTGGTTTGCATTACAGATGAGTTTTTGATGTGCGTTCTGTCTCCTGTAGATCTTGCTGCTAACACCATGCTCCCTAGGCACCAGTGAACTGGTAAACAATGCCTTTCTCAGACTTTGTTCTGGCCCTGAAAGATAACCCATACTTTGGGGCTGGTTTTGGCCTGGTCGGGGTAGGAACAGCCCTAGCGCTGGCTCGCAAAGGGGCGCAGTTTGGGATGGTCGCCTTCAGGAGGCACTGTATGATCACGCTGGAGGTGACCAGTCGAGACAAGAGCTACCACTGGTTACTCAACTGGATCACGCACCATGCCAAACGGACACAACACCTTAGTGTTGAGACATCCTACCTCCAACACGAGAGTGGCAGAATCAGCACAACCTTTGACTTTGTTCCCAGCCCAGGAAACCACTTCATCTGGTGAGTAGAGGAATGTGTGCTCCATTGTGCTGCTCTATCCCCATGCTCTTTACTGTACTAGTGCCCAAAAAGCATTGAACATCATCACAACAATACTCAGCACTGGTCTCTATTGTAGAAAATTCCAAAGATTCGTAACATTCAGTATAGTTGCTGTGCTGTCCCTGTCCTGGGAGTGTTTGATGGGGGGGGGACAGTGTAGAGGGAGCTTTACTCTGTAACTAACCCCATGCTGTCCCTGTCCTGGGAGTGTTTGATGGGGACAGTGTGGAGGGAGCTTTACTCTGTATCTAACCCCGTGCTGTACCTGTACTGGGAATGTTTGACGGGGACAGTGTAGAGGGAGCTTTACTCTGTATCTAACCCCGTGCTGTACCTGTACTGGGAGTGTTTGATGAGGACAATGTAGAGGGAGCTTTACTCTGTACCTAACCTCATGCTGTCCCAGTTCTGGGAGTGTTTGATGGGGTCAGTCTAGTCGGAACTTTACTCTGTTTTAATGAAATAACAACAGTTAATGCTGGAAATATTCAGCAGGTAGACTGTATCCGTGGAGAGAAATAGGAGTGAATGTTGAAGTTTTTTATCCTTTCCTGTGAAGTGAAGGACGATGGGGGACAGTGATTAATTCTGCTTCAAGCCAGTGTGCAGCTGCTATTCTCTCCCCCAAACCGTGGACACTTACCCAGGGATGGACAGCTGGTGTCAGTGTCAGTGCTGGGACTGTACTCCGTCCCACTGTTCCTGAAGGTTGTGGTGTTCACTTTGTGCTGTGTTGTTGCAGGTACAAGAGCAAATGGCTTCGGGTGGAGAGAAACCGGGAGAAGCAGATGATCGACCTGCATACAGGTACCCCGTGGGAGACCGTCACCCTCACCTCATTGGGCAGTAACCGTCAGGTCTTCTTTGACATTTTAAGGGAAGGTGCGTGTTTCCTTTATGACTTTGCACATTGAACTAGTTTCCAGTAAGTTTCCTTCCTTCATGTTCTGAAGGTGCCTCAGTGACGCGCAGTTCACTGATACAGCATTGTGCTCTAAGTTGTTTATTCACTGATATAGAATTGTGCTGTAAGTTAGTTATTCACTGGTACAGGATTGTGCTGTAAGTTGGTTACTCACTGATATAGAATTGTGCTGTAAGTTAGTTACTCACTGGTACAGGATTGTGCTGTAAGTTGGTTACTCACTGATATAGAATTGTGCTGTAAGTTAGTTACTCACTGGTACAGGATTGTGCTGTAAGTTGGTTACTCACTGATATAGAATTGTGCTGTAAGTTAGTTACTCACTGGTACAGGATTGTGCTGTAAGTTGGTTATTCGCTGATACAGAAAGGACATTATTAAATTGGAAAGGGTGCAGAAAAGATTACAATGATGTTACTGGATCTGGAGGACTGAGTTATCAGGATAGGCTGGGACTATTTTCACTGGAGCGTAGGAGGTTGAGGTTTATAAAATCATTATAGATGGCTTCTTGTTTGTCAAGGGGATCACAGGTTACAGGGAGGAAGTGGAAGAATGGGGTTGAGAAACTTATCAGCCATGATTGAATGGCGGAGCAGACTCGATGGACCAAGTGTCCTAATTTCTGCTCCTGTGTCTTATGGTCTTATGAAGGATATAGATAAATTGAATAGTAAAAGTCTTTTACCTAGGGTGGGGGAGTTTAAAACTAGAGGGCATAGGTTTAAGCTGAGAGGGGAAGGATTTAAAGGGTCTGTTTCTGTGCAGCAACCTGATGTACACAAATCAAAGATAATTGGCAAAGAAGGGGGAGATGAGGGAATGTTTTTTGCAAGTGAGCTTTAATATGAAATCTGCTGCCTGAGAGAGCAATGAAAGTAGATTCAATAAGAACTTTCAGAAACTGGGTAAGTCGGTGAAGGGAACACATTTACTGGGTTATGGGGAAAGAGCGGGGGAATAGGGCAAACTGGAGAGATCGTTCAAACATCTGGCAGGGAAATGATGGGCTGAATGGCCACCACCTGTGTTATACAGTACTGTAAAGAGGCAGTGAACAGCGGGAACTGTGGTTTGTTCAGTGACACTTGATAAGGAGCTTTGTGGCATGTCTCTGTTCTCCCTCCACTCCGTCTCTCAGCAAAGGACCTGGCTCTGAAGCAGCAGGAAGGCAAAACGGTGATGTACACGGCGATGGGAGCAGAATGGCGGCCATTTGGATTCCCGAGGCGCAGGCGGCCCCTAGATTCTGTTGTGCTGGATAAAGGAGTCTCAGAGAACATTGTCCGTGATGTCAAGGATTTCATCGGGAATCCCAAGTGGTACACAGACCGGGGTAAGACGTGACAAACTCAGCAGCTCTGGCAGCATCTGTGGAGTGATAAACAGATTTAACATTTCAAATCCAACATGACTCTGTTTCTGTCTGCACAGATACTGTCAGACCTGCTGAATTTTCCAGCACTTTCTTTTTTGATTTCATATTTCCAGCAGCTCTTGTATTTTGCTTTTATTTGTGTTTGGGTGTCGCTGGCTGGGCCCAGCATTTATTCCCCGTCCCTAGTTGCCCCTTGAGAAGGTGGGGGTGAGCTGCCTTCTTGAACCGCTGCAGTCCGTGTGCTGTAGGTAGTCCCACAATGCCATTATGGAGGGAATTCCAGGACTTTGACCCAGTGACAGTGAAGGAACGGTGATATATTTCCGAGTCGGGATGTTGTCTGATGCTGTCCTGAAGGCAGGTGATTTGGAAATAAGCCCTGCTGAGTTGTTCTGTTGAGACTGTTTCTCCCATTCCCTCACCTTCAAACGCTTTTCCCACCTCCAGTATGGGCACTGATAATACACCATCATCTTAAAATGAAATGGCAGCTTCTCAGTTGGACAAAGAAGAGCTGTTGGGCATGATCTGCTTGTATTTCCAGAAGGCCTTTGACAAGGTGCTGCACAGGAGGCTGCTCAATAAGAGTCATGGAGTTAGACAGCACGGAACAGACCCTTTGGTCCAACCCATCCATGCCAACCAGGTATCCTAAGTAAATCTAGTCCTTTTTGCCAGCACTTGGTCCATATCCCTCTAAACCCTTCCTATTCACATACCCATCCAGATGCCTGTTAAATGCTGTAATTGTACCAGCCTCCACCACTTCCTCTGGCAGCTCATTCTATACACTCAACATCCTCTGCATGTAAAAGTTGCCCCTTAGGTCCCTTTTATATCTTTGCCCTCTCACCCTAAACCCATGCCCTCTAATTCTGGACTCCCCTTCCCCAGGGAAAAGACTTTGTCTATTTATCCTCTCCATGCCCCTCATGATTTTATAAACCTCTATAAGGTCACCCCACAGCCTCCGAAACTCCAGGGAAAATAACCCCAGCCTATTCACCCTCTCCCTATAGCTCAAACTCTCCAACCCAGCAATATCCTTGTAAATCCTTTCTGAATCCATTCAAGTTTCACAACATCTTTCCGATAGGAAGGAGACCAGAATTGCACGTAATATTCCAACAGTGGCCTAACCAATGTCCTATACAGCCGCAACATGACCTCCCAACTCCTGTACTCAATACTCTGACCAATAAAGGAAAGCATACCAAATGCCTTCGTCACTATCCTATCTACCTGCGACTCCACTTTCAAGGAGCTATGAACCTGCACTCCAAGGTCTCTTTGTTCAGCAACACTCCCGAGGACCTTATCATTAAGTGTCTAAGTCCTGCTGAGATTTGCTTTCCCAAAATGCAGCACTTCGCATTTATCTGAATTAAACTCCATCTGCCACTTCTCAGCCCATTGGCCCATCTGAGCAAGATCCTGTTGTAGTTTGAGTTAACCTTCTTTGCTGTTCACTATACCTCCAATTTTGGTGTCATCTGCAAAGTTACTAACTATATCTCTTATGCTCACATCCAAATCATTTATATAAATGATGAAAAGCAATGCACCCAGCACTGATCCTTGTGGTACACCGTTGGTCACATGCCTTCAGTCTGAAAAATAATCCTTCACCACCACCCTTTGTCTTCTACCTTCAAGCCCATGGTGTTAGAGGCAATGTGCTGCCATGGACAGAGGATTGGCTGAGTGGCAGAAGGCCGTGAGGGGGGATAAAGGGGTAATTCCCAAGATGGCAGCCGGTGACTCGAGGAGTCCCGCTGGAGCCACTGTTGGGACCCCAACTGTTCATGTTCCACATTAACGATCTGGATGAAGGAACATTGTTGCTAAGTTTGCAGATGACACACAGATAGCTGGAGGGACAGAGAGTGTTGAGGAATTGTGGAGGTTGGACAGACTCAGAGTGTGGGCAAGACGTGGCAGGTGGAATACAATGTGGGGAGGAGGTGCGAGGTTATGCACTTTGGTCGGAAGAATAGAAGTGTAGACTATTTTTTTAGTTGAGGAAAAGCTTCAGAAATCTGAACTTAGGAATCCTAGTTCAGGATCCTCTTAAAGTTCACATGCAGATTCATTTAGCAGTCAGGAAGGTAAATGCAATGTTAGCATTGATTTAAAGAGGGTTAGAATACAAGAGCTGAGATGTACTGCTCAGGCTGTGTAAGGCTCTGGTCAGACTGCTTTTGGAATATTGTTAGTAGTTTTGTTCCCTGTATCTAAGGAAGACTGTGCTGGCCTTGGAGGGGGATCCAGAAGAGGTTTACAAGAATGATCCCACAGACAAAGTGCTTGTCATATGAGGGGTGGTTGAGGACGCTGGGTCAGTACTTGATGAAGTTTAGAAGGATGAGGGAGGTCTGATTGAAACTTACAGAATACTGAGAGGCCTGGATAGAGTGGCCGTGGGAAAATGTTTGCATTAGTAGGAGGGACTAGGACCCAAGGGGCACAGCCTCAGAGTGAAGGGACGACACTTTAGAACTGAGATGAGGAGGGATTTCTTCAGCTAGAGATGGGGGATCTGTGGAATTCATTGCTGCAGAGGGCTGTGGAGGCCAAGTCACTGAGTATATTTGATAGATAGGGTCTTGGTTAGTAAGGGGATCAAAGGTTAGGGAAAGGAAGCAGGAGAATGGGGTTGAGAAACATATCAGCCATGATTGAATGAAGGAGCTGACCTGACGGGCTGAATGGACTCATTCTGCTCCCATAGCTTACAGTCTCATTGGTCAGTGTCCCATAGAGTGTGTGAGCTATAGTTTGAGAGTCTCCAGGCTCATACAGGGATTTTGGAGTGGGGGCTGGGAGGGGGAGGTTGTTCTCAGCATGGAGCCTGGTGTTATTAATATGCCAACCTTGTATAACTCTGCAGACAGGAGCTGCATGTTGGGGGAGGGGAGGGTGTGGGGGTGAGGGCACTCTTTATGCTGGGGAGTCTAACACTGTAGCTGGCTTAGTCTGTCGTCTGTGGACCATTGTGTGACTGTCTCCTGCTATCCTGTAGTCAGGCTCCACTCTGACCATTCAGTGCAGTCTCTGCCTGTTGTTCAGTCTGTGATTGAACTATCTTTTTCCAGGGATTCCTTACCGACGTGGGTATTTGTTGTATGGCCCGCCTGGATGTGGGAAAAGTAGTTTCATGTGAGTATTGACCTGGGTCAGGAGGGCAATTATAGACGTTATAAATGCCTGACATATAACTGAGTGCAAAGACTTTTACTGACGACAAATTTACGATAATCAGTTGTTTTCTGAGATATTTATGTACTGAGCCCTTCTCTCTGCAAGTAAAAAGGAACATGTTCCGATCGCGTGGTGTTATTAAATTAATGGGAGCTGAGGGAGCTTTCACACCGCTTTCTTCATGGTCATGGGTCATCGCAGTTGACTAACCAACCAATCTGCACCCTTTTCCCCTGTCGGATAAATTGTTGTGATGGTTTGTATTTAGAGTTTATTGCAGTTGTCCTGGGGGGAGTGAGATGAAAAGTTTCAGCAAAATATAAATATTGGCCAGGACACCAGACACTACCTTTCATTGAAAGAGTGCCCATGGGGATCTTAACACTCCACATGAGAGGGCAGATGGCACATTGCTTTAATAAAGCATTATCTCTAACTTTAGCACAAACAATGCAGCAGTCCCTCACTACTGCAGCTCCAACAATGCAGCATTCCCTCAGTACTGCAGCTCTGACAATGCAGCAGTCCCTCACTACTGCAGCTCTGACAATGCAGCAGTCCCTCAGTACTGCAGCTCCAACAATGCAGCAGTCCCTCAGTACTGCAGCTTCGTCAGTGCAGCAGTCCCTCAGTACTGCAGCTCCCACAATGCAGCATTCCCTCAGTACTGCAGCTCCAACAATGCAGCAGTCCCTCAGTACTGCAGCTTCGTCAGTGCAGCAGTCCCTCACTACTGCAGCTCCCACAATGCATCATTCCCTCAGTACTGCAGCTCCAACAATGCAGCAGTCCCTCAGTACTGCAGCTCCGACAATGCAGCATTCCCTCAATACTGCATCTCCAACAATGCAGCATTCCCTCAGTACTGCAGCTCCAACAATGCGGCAGTCCCTCAGTACTGCAGCTCCAGCAATGCAGCAGTCCCTCAGTACTGCAGCTCCAGCAATGCAGCAGTCCCTCAGTACTGCAGCTCTAACAATGCAGCAGTTCCTCAGTACTGCAGCTCCAACAATGCAGCAGTCCCTCAGTACTGCAGCTCCGACAATGCAGCATTCCCTCAGTACTGCAGCTCCAACAATGCGGCAGTCCCTCAGTACTGCAGCTCCAACTTTGCAGCATTCCCTCAGTACTGCAGCTTCAGCAATGCAGCAGTCCCTCAGTATTGCAGCTCCGACAATGCAGCATTCCCTCAGTACTGCAGCTCCCACAATGCAGCAGTCCCTCAGTACTGTGGCTTCAGCAATGCTGCATACCCTCAGTACTGCAGCTCCGACAATGCAGCATTCCCTCAGTACTGCAGCTCCCACAATGCAGCATTCCCTCAGTACTGCAGCTCCGACATTGCAGCATTCCCTCAGTACTGCAGCTCTAACAATGCATCAGTCCCTCAGTACTGCAGCTCCAACAATGCAGCAGTCCCTCACTACTGCAGTTCCAACAATGCAGCAGTCCCTCAGTACTGCAGCTCCGACATTGCAGCATTGCCTCACTACTGCAGCACCGACATTGCAGCATTCCCTCAGTACTGCAGCTCCAACATTGCAGCATTCCCTCAGTACTGCAGCTCCAACAATGCAGCAGTTCCTCAGTACTGCAGCTTCAACAATGCAGCAGTCCCTCAGTACTGCAGCTCCAACAATGCAGCAGTCCCTCACTACTGCAGTTCAAACAATGCAGCATTCCCTCAGTACTGCAGTTCCAACAATGCAGCATTCCCTCAGTACTGCAGACTCCGACATTGCAGCATTCCCTCAGTACTGCAGCTCCAACAATGCAGCAGTCCCTCAGTACTGCAGCTCCAACAGTGCAGCTGTCCCTCACTACTGCAGCTCCAACAATGCAGCATTCCCTCAGTACTGCAGCTCCGACAATGCAGCATTACCTCAGTACTGCAGCTCCATCAATGCATCAGTCCCTCAGTACTGCAGCTCCAACAATGCAGCATTCCCTCAGTACTGCAGCTCCGACAATGCAGCATTACCTCAGTACTGCAGCTCCAACAATGCATCAGTCCCTCAGTACTGCAGCTCCAACAATGCAACATTGCCTCACTACTGCAGCACTGACATTGCAGCATTCCCTCAGTACTGCAGCTCCAACATTGCAGCATTCCCTCAGTACTGCAGCTCCAACATTGCAGCATTCCCTCAGTACATCAGCTCCAACAATGCAGCAGTTCCTCAGTACTGCAGCTCCAACAATGCCGCATTCCCTCAGTACTGCAGCTCCGACAATGCAGCATTCCCTCAGTACGACAGCTCCGACAATGCAGCATTCCCACAGTACTGCAGCTCCAACAATGCAGCAGTCCCTCAGTACTGCAGCTCCAACAATGCAGCATTCCCTCAGTACTGCAGCTCCAGCGATGCAGCAGTCCCTCACTACTGCAGTTCCAACAACGCAGCATTCCCTCACTACTGCAGCTTCAGCAATGCAGCATTTCCTCAGTACTGCAGCTCCAACAATGCAGCAGTCCCTCACTACTGCAGCTCCAACAATGCAGCAGTCCCTCACTACTGCAGTTCCAACAATGCAGCAGTCCCTCACTACTGCAGCTTCAGCAATGCAGCATTTCCTCAGTACTGCAGCTTCAGCAATGCAGCATTCCCTCAGTCCTGCAGCTCCAACAATGCAGCAGTCCCTCAGTACGGTGAGGTAAAAACAATGTCTGCAGATGCTTGAAACCAGATTCTGGATCAGTGGGCTGGAAGAGCACAGCAATTCAGGCAGCATCCGAGGACAGGCAAAATCGACGTTTCGGGCAAAAGCCCTTCATCAGGAATAGAGACTGAAGCGTGGAGAGATAAGCTAGAGGAGGGTGGGGGTGGGGATAGAGTAGCATAGAGTACAATAGGTCAGTGGGGAAGGAGATGAAGGTGATAGGTCAGGGAGGAGAGGGTGGAGTGGATAGGTGGAAAAGGAGCTAGGCAGATCGGACAAGTCCGGACACGTCAGGGGATCGTGTTGCTGGAGGTTAGAAACTAGGATGAGGTGGGGGAAGGGGAAATGAGGAAACTGTTGAAGTCCACATTGATGCCCTGGGGTTGAAGTGTTCCGAGGCGGAAGATGAGGCGTTCTTCTTCCATGCGTCTGGTGGTGAGGGAGCGGCGGTGGAGGAGGCCCAGTACCTCCATGTCCTCCGCAGAGTGAGAGGGGGAGTTGAAATGTTGAGCCACGGGGCGGTTTAGTTGATTGGTGCGGGTGTCTCGGAGATGTTCCCTAAAGCACTCTGCTAGGAGGCGCCCAGTCTCCCCAATGTAGAGGAGACCGCATCGGGAGCAACGGATACAATAAATGATATTAGTGGATGTGCAGGTAAAACTTGGATGGATGTGGAAGGCTCCTTTAGGGCCTTGGATGGAGGTGAGGGAGGAAGTGTGGGTGCAGGTTTTACAGTTCCTGCGGTGGCAGGAGAAAGTGCCAGGATGGGAGGGTGGGTTGTAGGGGGGTGTGGACCTGACCAGGTAGTCACGGAGGGAACGGTCTTTGCGGAAGGCGGAGAGGGGTGGGGAGGGAAATATATCCCTGGTGGTGGGGTTTGTTTGGAGGTGGCGGAAATGCCGGCGGATGATTTGGTTTATGCGGAGGTTTGTAGGGTGGAAGGTGAGCACCAGGGGCGTTCTGTCCTTGTTACGGTTGGAGGGGTGGGGTCTGAGGGCGGAGGTGCGGGATGTGGACGAGATGCGTTGGAGGGCATCTTTAACCACGTGGGAAGAGAAATTGCGGTCTCTAAAGAAGGAAGCCATCTGGTATGTTCTATGGTGGAACTGCTCCTCCTGGGAGCAGATAAGGCGGAGGCGGAGGAATTGGGAATACGGGATGGCATTTTTGCAAGAGGTAGGGTGGGAAGAGGTGTAATCCAGGTAGCTGTGGGAGTCGGTGGGTTTGTAGAAAATGTCAGTGTCAAGTCGGTCGTCACTGATGGAGATGGAGAGGTCCAAGAAGGGGAGGGAGGTGTCAGAGATGGTCCAGGTAAATTTAAGGTCAGGGTGGAATGTTTTGGTGAAGTTGATGAATTGCTCAACCTCCTCGCGGGAGCACGAGGTGGCGCCAATGCAGTCATCAATGTAGCGGAAGAAGAGGTGGGGAGTGGTGCCGGTGTAATTACGGAAGATCAACTGTTCTACGTAGCCAACAAAGAGACAGGCATAGCTGGGGCCCATACGTGTGCCCATGGCTACCCCTTTGGTCTGGAGGAAGTTGGAGGATTCAAAGGAGAAATTGTTAAGGGGGAGGACCAGCTTGGCCAAACGAATGAGAGTGTCGGTGGAGGGGTACTGTTGGGAACGTCTGGAGAGGAAAAAACGGAGGGCTTGGAGGCCCTGGTCATGGCGGATGGAGGTGTAGAGGGATTGGATATCCATGGTGAAGATGAGGCGTTGGGGGCCGGGGAAACGGAAGTCTTGGAGGAGGTGGAGGGCGTGGGTGGTGTCTCGAACGTATGTGGGGAGTTCCTGGACTAGGGGGGATAGGACAGTGTCGAGGTAGGTAGAGATGAGTTCAGTGGGGCAGGAGCATGCTGAGACAATGGGTCGGCCAGGGTGGTCAGGCTTGTGGATCTTGGAAAGGAGGTAGAACCGGGCAGTGCGGGGTTCCCGGACTATGAGGTTGGAAGCTGTGGGTGGGAGATCTCCTGAGGTGATGAGGTTCTGTGTGGTCTGGGAGATGATGGTTTGGTGATGGGGGGTGGGAAGAGGTGTCCTCGAGTTGGCGTTTGGCTTCAGCGGTGTAGAGGTCAGTGCGCCAGACTACCACTGCGCCCCCTTTGTCCGCTGGCTTGATGGTGAGGTCAGGATTGGAGCAGAGGGATTGGAGGGCTGCGCGTTGTGAGGGTGAGAGGTTGGAGTCGGGGAGGGGGTCGACAGGTTGAGGCGGTTAATGTCCCGGCGGCAGTTGGAAATGAAGAGGTCGAGGGCAGGTAATAGGCCAGCGCGGGGTGTCCAGGTGGATGCAGTGTGTTGGAGGTGGGCGAAGGGGTCCTCAGAAGGTGGGCGGGAATCCTGATTGTGAAAGTAAGCTTGGAGGCGACGGAAGAATTGTTCGATGTCACGGCGTGTATTAAATTCATTGATGCGTGGACGGAGGGGGATGAAGGTGAGTCCTTTGCTGAGGACTGATCGTTCGTCCTCAGTGAGGGGAAGGTCTGGAGGGATGGTGAAAACTCGGCAGGGCTGGGAGCTGGGATCTGGTGTGGGTGTAGAGCTGGGAGTGGGGGCGGAGCCAGTACCTGGAGTGGGTGTGATGGTGGGGGGAGTGGGGGTAGAGTCATGAGCAGGGGTAGTGTTCCCCTCGGGGTTCTGGGGTGTGGGGATAGTGACAGTGGGGTCTGTGGGGGGCGTGTCAGCAGAATGCAGGTGAGTGGCGTTGGTGGGGTCGGAAGTGGTGGCAGACACGGCAGTAGGGGTGGTGGAAGTCACTGAGCGTGTGGCATCGGCGATGATGTGAGGGGCGGAAGTGGCTGTGGGAGTGGCCGTGATGGGGGCAGAAGTGACATCATCAATCAGCGTGGGGGTGGTAGCTGCATCAGCCGCATGGCTAATGGTATTTCCGAGGCCAGGGGAATCTTCTGGAATGTTCGAGGAGCGCTGGTTATGGAGGTGGGTAGATAAAAGTTTGTTGTACTTACAGTTTTTGATGTTTGAGATGGAATTAAAATACTATTTGTTGAGAGTATGAATTCTCCTGAGGATGTAGTACAGAGTGGGTCCTTTGCAGTTCTGAGAGAGTGTGGCCCTCAGCTGAGGCAGGGCTGACTGTAGAGAGGTTAGGTACCGGCGCATTGCTGCAAGCGTGGAGCGGAGGATCTTGATGGAGAACCGTTGCTGGTGTTTTTGAATCTGTAGTCTGTATTGTTTATCCTGTTCGGGTCCGAACTCTGCTGGTTTAAAGGTGGTCCGGAGTCCGTGTGGGGTGAGTTGGTTACGGAAACAGGCACTGAGGAAGCAAATGTGGCTGTGATAGCGGGTTTGTATCAGGACATGGTTGAAGAGCTTCAGGGCTGAGGAAATGACCTGGGAGTTGCAGTCCCTCAGTACTGCAGCTTCGTCAGTGCAGCAGTCTCTCACTACTGCAGCTCCCACAATGCATCATTCCCTCAGTACTGCAGCTCCAACAATGCAGCAGTCCCTCAGTACTGCAGCTCCGACAATGCAGCATTCCCTCAATACCGCATCTCCAACAATGCAGCATTCCCTCAGTACTGCAGCTCCAACAATGCAGCAGTCCCTCAGTCCTGCAGCTCCAACACTGCTGCATTCCCTCAGTCCTGCAGCTCCAACACTGCTGCATTCCCTCAGTACTGCAGCTCCAAAAATGCAGCAGTTCCTCAGTACTGCAGTTCCAACAGTGCAGCAGTCCCTCAGTACTGCAGCTCCAACGATGCAGCAGTCCCTCAGTACTGCAGCTCCAACAATGCAGCAGTCCCTCAGTACTGCAGCTTCGTCAGTGCAGCAGTCCCTCAGTACTGCAGCTTCGTCAGTGCAGCAGTCCCTCAGTACTGCAGCTTCGACAATGCAGCAGTCCCTCAGTACTGCAGCTCCGACAATGCAGCATTCCCTCAGTACTGCAGCTCCAACAATGCGGCAGTCCCTCAGTACTGCAGCTCCAACTTTGCAGCATTCCCTCAGTACTGCAGCTTCAGCAATGCAGCAGTCCCTCAGTATTGCAGCTCCGACAATGCAGCATTCCCTCAGTACTGCAGCTCCCACAATGCAGCAGTCCCTCAGTACTGTGGCTTCAGCAATGCTGCATACCCTCAGTACTGCAGCTCCGACAATGCAGCATTCCCTCAGTACTGCAGCTCCCACAATGCAGCATTCCCTCAGTACTGCAGCTCCGACATTGCAGCATTCCCTCAGTACTGCAGCTCTAACAATGCATCAGTCCCTCAGTACTGCAGCTCCAACAATGCAGCAGTCCCTCACTACTGCAGTTCCAACAATGCAGCAGTCCCTCAGTACTGCAGCTCCGACATTGCAGCATTGCCTCACTACTGCAGCACCGACATTGCAGCATTCCCTCAGTACTGCAGCTCCAACATTGCAGCATTCCCTCAGTACTGCAGCTCCAACAATGCAGCAGTTCCTCAGTACTGCAGCTTCAACAATGCAGCAGTCCCTCAGTACTGCAGCTCCAACAATGCAGCAGTCCCTCACTACTGCAGTTCAAACAATGCAGCATTCCCTCAGTACTGCAGTTCCAACAATGCAGCATTCCCTCAGTACTGCAGACTCCGACATTGCAGCATTCCCTCAGTACTGCAGCTCCAACAATGCAGCAGTCCCTCAGTACTGCAGCTCCAACAGTGCAGCTGTCCCTCACTACTGCAGCTCCAACAATGCAGCATTCCCTCAGTACTGCAGCTCCGACAATGCAGCATTACCTCAGTACTGCAGCTCCATCAATGCATCAGTCCCTCAGTACTGCAGCTCCAACAATGCAGCATTCCCTCAGTACTGCAGCTCCGACAATGCAGCATTACCTCAGTACTGCAGCTCCAACAATGCATCAGTCCCTCAGTACTGCAGCTCCAACAATGCAACATTGCCTCACTACTGCAGCACTGACATTGCAGCATTCCCTCAGTACTGCAGCTCCAACATTGCAGCATTCCCTCAGTACTGCAGCTCCAACATTGCAGCATTCCCTCAGTACATCAGCTCCAACAATGCAGCAGTTCCTCAGTACTGCAGCTCCAACAATGCCGCATTCCCTCAGTACTGCAGCTCCGACAATGCAGCATTCCCTCAGTACGACAGCTCCGACAATGCAGCATTCCCACAGTACTGCAGCTCCAACAATGCAGCAGTCCCTCAGTACTGCAGCTCCAACAATGCAGCATTCCCTCAGTACTGCAGCTCCAGCGATGCAGCAGTCCCTCACTACTGCAGTTCCAACAACGCAGCATTCCCTCACTACTGCAGCTTCAGCAATGCAGCATTTCCTCAGTACTGCAGCTCCAACAATGCAGCAGTCCCTCACTACTGCAGCTCCAACAATGCAGCAGTCCCTCACTACTGCAGTTCCAACAATGCAGCAGTCCCTCACTACTGCAGCTTCAGCAATGCAGCATTTCCTCAGTACTGCAGCTTCAGCAATGCAGCATTCCCTCAGTCCTGCAGCTCCAACAATGCAGCAGTCCCTCAGTACGGTGAGGTAAAAACAATGTCTGCAGATGCTTGAAACCAGATTCTGGATCAGTGGGCTGGAAGAGCACAGCAATTCAGGCAGCATCCGAGGACAGGCAAAATCGACGTTTCGGGCAAAAGCCCTTCATCAGGAATAGAGACTGAAGCGTGGAGAGATAAGCTAGAGGAGGGTGGGGGTGGGGATAGAGTAGCATAGAGTACAATAGGTCAGTGGGGAAGGAGATGAAGGTGATAGGTCAGGGAGGAGAGGGTGGAGTGGATAGGTGGAAAAGGAGCTAGGCAGATCGGACAAGTCCGGACACGTCAGGGGATCGTGTTGCTGGAGGTTAGAAACTAGGATGAGGTGGGGGAAGGGGAAATGAGGAAACTGTTGAAGTCCACATTGATGCCCTGGGGTTGAAGTGTTCCGAGGCGGAAGATGAGGCGTTCTTCTTCCATGCGTCTGGTGGTGAGGGAGCGGCGGTGGAGGAGGCCCAGTACCTCCATGTCCTCCGCAGAGTGAGAGGGGGAGTTGAAATGTTGAGCCACGGGGCGGTTTAGTTGATTGGTGCGGGTGTCTCGGAGATGTTCCCTAAAGCACTCTGCTAGGAGGCGCCCAGTCTCCCCAATGTAGAGGAGACCGCATCGGGAGCAACGGATACAATAAATGATATTAGTGGATGTGCAGGTAAAACTTGGATGGATGTGGAAGGCTCCTTTAGGGCCTTGGATGGAGGTGAGGGAGGAAGTGTGGGTGCAGGTTTTACAGTTCCTGCGGTGGCAGGAGAAAGTGCCAGGATGGGAGGGTGGGTTGTAGGGGGGTGTGGACCTGACCAGGTAGTCACGGAGGGAACGGTCTTTGCGGAAGGCGGAGAGGGGTGGGGAGGGAAATATATCCCTGGTGGTGGGGTTTGTTTGGAGGTGGCGGAAATGCCGGCGGATGATTTGGTTTATGCGGAGGTTTGTAGGGTGGAAGGTGAGCACCAGGGGCGTTCTGTCCTTGTTACGGTTGGAGGGGTGGGGTCTGAGGGCGGAGGTGCGGGATGTGGACGAGATGCGTTGGAGGGCATCTTTAACCACGTGGGAAGAGAAATTGCGGTCTCTAAAGAAGGAAGCCATCTGGTATGTTCTATGGTGGAACTGCTCCTCCTGGGAGCAGATAAGGCGGAGGCGGAGGAATTGGGAATACGGGATGGCATTTTTGCAAGAGGTAGGGTGGGAAGAGGTGTAATCCAGGTAGCTGTGGGAGTCGGTGGGTTTGTAGAAAATGTCAGTGTCAAGTCGGTCGTCACTGATGGAGATGGAGAGGTCCAAGAAGGGGAGGGAGGTGTCAGAGATGGTCCAGGTAAATTTAAGGTCAGGGTGGAATGTTTTGGTGAAGTTGATGAATTGCTCAACCTCCTCGCGGGAGCACGAGGTGGCGCCAATGCAGTCATCAATGTAGCGGAAGAAGAGGTGGGGAGTGGTGCCGGTGTAATTACGGAAGATCAACTGTTCTACGTAGCCAACAAAGAGACAGGCATAGCTGGGGCCCATACGTGTGCCCATGGCTACCCCTTTGGTCTGGAGGAAGTTGGAGGATTCAAAGGAGAAATTGTTAAGGGGGAGGACCAGCTTGGCCAAACGAATGAGAGTGTCGGTGGAGGGGTACTGTTGGGAACGTCTGGAGAGGAAAAAACGGAGGGCTTGGAGGCCCTGGTCATGGCGGATGGAGGTGTAGAGGGATTGGATATCCATGGTGAAGATGAGGCGTTGGGGGCCGGGGAAACGGAAGTCTTGGAGGAGGTGGAGGGCGTGGGTGGTGTCTCGAACGTATGTGGGGAGTTCCTGGACTAGGGGGGATAGGACAGTGTCGAGGTAGGTAGAGATGAGTTCAGTGGGGCAGGAGCATGCTGAGACAATGGGTCGGCCAGGGTGGTCAGGCTTGTGGATCTTGGAAAGGAGGTAGAACCGGGCAGTGCGGGGTTCCCGGACTATGAGGTTGGAAGCTGTGGGTGGGAGATCTCCTGAGGTGATGAGGTTCTGTGTGGTCTGGGAGATGATGGTTTGGTGATGGGGGGTGGGAAGAGGTGTCCTCGAGTTGGCGTTTGGCTTCAGCGGTGTAGAGGTCAGTGCGCCAGACTACCACTGCGCCCCCTTTGTCCGCTGGCTTGATGGTGAGGTCAGGATTGGAGCAGAGGGATTGGAGGGCTGCGCGTTGTGAGGGTGAGAGGTTGGAGTCGGGGAGGGGGTCGACAGGTTGAGGCGGTTAATGTCCCGGCGGCAGTTGGAAATGAAGAGGTCGAGGGCAGGTAATAGGCCAGCGCGGGGTGTCCAGGTGGATGCAGTGTGTTGGAGGTGGGCGAAGGGGTCCTCAGAAGGTGGGCGGGAATCCTGATTGTGAAAGTAAGCTTGGAGGCGACGGAAGAATTGTTCGATGTCACGGCGTGTATTAAATTCATTGATGCGTGGACGGAGGGGGATGAAGGTGAGTCCTTTGCTGAGGACTGATCGTTCGTCCTCAGTGAGGGGAAGGTCTGGAGGGATGGTGAAAACTCGGCAGGGCTGGGAGCTGGGATCTGGTGTGGGTGTAGAGCTGGGAGTGGGGGCGGAGCCAGTACCTGGAGTGGGTGTGATGGTGGGGGGAGTGGGGGTAGAGTCATGAGCAGGGGTAGTGTTCCCCTCGGGGTTCTGGGGTGTGGGGATAGTGACAGTGGGGTCTGTGGGGGGGCGTGTCAGCAGAATGCAGGTGAGTGGCGTTGGTGGGGTCGGAAGTGGTGGCAGACACGGCAGTAGGGGTGGTGGAAGTCACTGAGCGTGTGGCATCGGCGATGATGTGAGGGGCGGAAGTGGCTGTGGGAGTGGCCGTGATGGGGGCAGAAGTGACATCATCAATCAGCGTGGGGGTGGTAGCTGCATCAGCCGCATGGCTAATGGTATTTCCGAGGCCAGGGGAATCTTCTGGAATGTTCGAGGAGCGCTGGTTATGGAGGTGGGTAGATAAAAGTTTGTTGTACTTACAGTTTTTGATGTTTGAGATGGAATTAAAATACTATTTGTTGAGAGTATGAATTCTCCTGAGGATGTAGTACAGAGTGGGTCCTTTGCAGTTCTGAGAGAGTGTGGCCCTCAGCTGAGGCAGGGCTGACTGTAGAGAGGTTAGGTACCGGCGCATTGCTGCAAGCGTGGAGCGGAGGATCTTGATGGAGAACCGTTGCTGGTGTTTTTGAATCTGTAGTCTGTATTGTTTATCCTGTTCGGGTCCGAACTCTGCTGGTTTAAAGGTGGTCCGGAGTCCGTGTGGGGTGAGTTGGTTACGGAAACAGGCACTGAGGAAGCAAATGTGGCTGTGATAGCGGGTTTGTATCAGGACATGGTTGAAGAGCTTCAGGGCTGAGGAAATGACCTGGGAGTTGCAGTCCCTCAGTACTGCAGCTTCGTCAGTGCAGCAGTCTCTCACTACTGCAGCTCCCACAATGCATCATTCCCTCAGTACTGCAGCTCCAACAATGCAGCAGTCCCTCAGTACTGCAGCTCCGACAATGCAGCATTCCCTCAATACCGCATCTCCAACAATGCAGCATTCCCTCAGTACTGCAGCTCCAACAATGCAGCAGTCCCTCAGTCCTGCAGCTCCAACACTGCTGCATTCCCTCAGTCCTGCAGCTCCAACACTGCTGCATTCCCTCAGTACTGCAGCTCCAAAAATGCAGCAGTTCCTCAGTACTGCAGTTCCAACAGTGCAGCAGTCCCTCAGTACTGCAGCTCCAACGATGCAGCAGTCCCTCAGTACTGCAGCTCCAACAATGCAGCAGTCCCTCAGTACTGCAGCTTCGTCAGTGCAGCAGTCCCTCAGTACTGCAGCTTCGTCAGTGCAGCAGTCCCTCAGTACTGCAGCTTCGACAATGCAGCAGTCCCTCAGTACTGCAGCTCCAACAATGCAGCAGTCCCTCACTACTGCAGCTCCCACAATGCAGCATTTCCTCAGTACTGCAGCTTCAGCAATGCTGCATTTCCTCAGTACTGCAGCTCCAACAATGCAGCATTCCCTCAGTACTGCAGCTCCGACAATGCAGTATTCCCTCAGTACTGCAGCTCCGACAATGCAGCATTCCCTCAGTACTGTAGCTCCAACGATGCAGCATTCCCTCAGTACTGCAGCTCCAACATTGCAGCATTCCCTCAGTACTGCAGCTCCAACAATGCAGCATTCCCTCAGTACTGCAGTTCCAACAATGCAGCAGGCCCTCAGTTCAGAAGCTCCAACAATGCAGCATTCCCTCAGTACTGCAGCTCCGACAATGCAGCATTCCCTCAGTACTGCAGTTCCACCAATGCAGCAGTCCCTCAGTACTGCATCTCCAACAATGCAGCTGTCCCTCAGTACTGCAGCTCCAACAATGCAGCAGTCCCAGAGTACTGCAGCTTCAGCAATGCAGCAATCCCTTAGTACTGCAACTCGGACAATGCAGCAGTCCTCAGTACTGCAGCTCTGACAATGCAGCAGTCCCTCAGTACTGCAGCTCCGACAATGCAGCATTCCCACAATACTGCATCTCCAACAATGCAGCCATCCCTCAGTACTGCAGCTCCAACAATGCAGCAGTCCCTCAGTACTGCAGCTTCGTCAGCGCAGCAGTCCCTCAGTACTGCAGCTTCGACAATGCAGCAGTCCCTCAATACTGCAGCTTCAGCAGTGCAGCAGTCCCTCAGTACTGCAGCTCCAACAATGCAGCATTCCCTCAGTACTGCAGCTCCGACAATGCAGCATTCCCTCAGTACTGCAGTTCCACCAATGCAGCAGTCCCTCAGTCCTACAGCTCCAACAATGCAGCAGTCCCTCAGTACTGCAGCTCCAACAATGCAGCAGTCCCTCAGTACTGCAGATCCAACAATGCAGCAGTCCCTCAGTACTGCAGCTCCAACAATGCACCTATCCCTCAGTACTGCAGCTCCAACAATGCAGCAGTCCCTCAGTAGTGCAGCTTCAGCAATGCAGCAGTCCCTTAGTACTGCAACTCTGACAATGCAGCAGTCCTCAGTACTGCAGCTTTGACAATGCAGCAGTCCCTCAGTACTGCAGCTCCAACAATGCAGCATTCCCTCAATACTGCATCTCCAACAATGCAGCAGTCCCTCAGTACTGCAGCTCTGACAATGCAGCAGTCCCTCAGTACTGCAGCTTCAGCAGTGCAGCAGTCCCTCAGTACTGCATCTCCAACAATGCAGCAGTCCCTCAGTACTGCAGCTTCAACAATGCAGCATTCCCTCAGTACTGCAGCTCCAACAATGCAGCAGTCCCTCAGTACTGCATCTCCAACAATGCAGCAGTCCCTCAGTATTGCAGCTTCGACAATGCAGCAGTCCCTCACTACTGCAGCTCCAACAATGCAGCAGTCCCTCACTACTGCAGCTTCAGCAATGCAGCATTTCCTCAGTACTGCAGCTTCAGCAATGCAGCATTCCCTCAGTCCTGCAGCTCCAACAATGCAGCAGTCCCTCAGTACTGCAGCTTCGTCAGTGCAGCAGTCCCTCAGTACTGCAGCTCCAACGATGCAGCAGTCCTCAGTACTGCAGCTTCGTCAGTGCAGCAGTCCCTCACTACTGCAGCTCCCACAATGCATCATTCCCTCAGTACTGCAGCTCCAACAATGCAGCAGTCCCTCAATACCGCATCTCCAACAATGCAGCATTCCCTCAGTACTGCAGTTCCAACAGTGCAGCAGTCCCTCAGTACTGCAGCTCCAACGATGCAGCAGTCCCTCAGTACTGCAGCTCCAACAATGCAGCAGTCCCTCAATACTGCAGCTTCGACAATGCAGCAGTCCCTCACTACTGCAGCTCCAACAATGCAGCAGTCCCTCACTACTGCAGCTTCAGCAATGCAGCATTTCCTCAGTACTGCAGCTTCAGCAATGCAGCATTCCCTCAGTCCTGCAGCTCCAACAATGCAGCAGTCCCTCAGTACTGCAGCTTCGTCAGTGCAGCAGTCCCTCAGTACTGCAGCTCCAACGATGCAGCAGTCCTCAGTACTGCAGCTTCGTCAGTGCAGCAGTCCATCACTACTGCAGCTCCCACAATGCATCATTCCCTCAGTACTGCAGCTCCAACAATGCAGCAGTCCCTCAATACCGCATCTCCAACAATGCAGCATTCCCTCAGTACTGCAGCTCCAACAATGCAGCAGTCCCTCAGTCCTGCAGCACCAACTTTGCTGCATTCCCTCAGTACTGCAGCTCCAACAATGCAGCAGTTCCTCAGTACTGCAGCTCCAACAATGCAGCAGTCCCTCAGTACTGCAGCTTCGTCAGTGCAGCAGTCCCTCAGTACTGCAGCTTCGTCAGTGCAGCAGTCCCTCAGTACTGCAGCTTCGACAATGCAGCAGTCCCTCAGTACTGCAGCTCCAACAATGCAGCAGTCCCTCACTACTGCAGCTTCAGCAATGCAGCATTCCCTCAGTACTGCAGCCCCAACAATGCAGCAGTCCCTCAGTACTGCAGCTTCGTCAGTGCAGCAGTCTCTCAGTACTGCAGCTCCAACAATGCAGCAGTCCCTCAGTACTGCAGCTCCGGCGATGCAGCATTCCCTCAATACTGCAGCTCCGACAATGCAGCATTCCCTCAGTACTGCAGCTTCATCCATGCAGCATTCCTTCAGGACTGCAGCTCCGACAATGCAGCATTCCCTCAGTACTGCAGGTTCGTCCATGCAGCATTCCCTCAGGACTGCAGCTCCGACAATGCAGCATTCCCTCAGTACTGCAGCTTCGTCCATGCAGCATTCCCTCAGTACTGCAGCTCCAACAATGCAGCATTCCCTCAGTACTGCAGCTCCAACTTTGCAGCATTCCCTCAGTACTGCAGCTCCAACAATGCAACAGTTCCTCAGTACTGCAGCTCCAACAATGCAGCAGTCCCTCAGAACTCCAGCTCCAACAATGCTGCAGTCCCTCACTACTGCAGCTCCAACAATGCAGCAGTCCTCAGTACTGCAGCTCCGACAATGCAGCATTCCCTCAGTACTACAGCTCCAACAATGCAGCAGTCCCTCAGTACTGCAGCTCCGACAATGCAGCATTCCCTCAGTACTGCAGCTTCGTCCATGCAGCATTCCCTCAGGACTGCAGCTCCGACAATGCAGCATTCCCTCAGTACTGCAGCTGCAACAATGCAGCATTCCCTCAGTACTGCAGCTCCAACAATGCAGCATTCCCTCAGTACTGCAGCTCCAACAATGCAACAGTTCCTCAGTACTGCAGCTCCAACAATGCAGCAGTCCGAGAACTCCAGCTCCAACAATGCTGCAGTCCCTCACTACTGCAGCTCCAACAATGCAGCAGTCCTCAGTACTGCAGCCACGACAATGCAGCATTCCCTCAGTACTAAAGCTCCGACAATGCAGCAGTCCCTCAGTACTGCAGTTCCACCAATGCAGCAGTCCCGCAATACTGCAGCTCTGACAATGCTGCAGTCCCTCAGTACTGCAGCTTCGTCAGCGCAGCAGTCCCTCAGTATGCAGCTTCGACAATGCAGCAGTCCCTCAATACTGCAGCTTCAGCAGTGCAGCAGTCCCTCAGTACTGCAGCTCCAACAATGCAGCAGTCCCTCAGTACTGCAGCTCCAACAATGCAGCAGTCGCTCAGTACTGCATCTCCAACAATGCAGCAGTCCCTCAGTACTGCAGCTCCAACAATGCAGCATTCCCTCAGTACTGCAGCTCCGACAATGCAGCAGTCCCTCAGTACTGCAGATCCAACAATGCAGCAGTCCCTCAGTACTGCAGCTCCAACAATGCAGCAGTCCCTCACTACTGCAGCTTCACCAATGCAGCATTCCCTCAGTACTGCAGCCCCAACAATGCAGCAGTCCCTCAGTACTGCAGCTTCGTCAGTGCAGCAGTCCCTCAGTACTGCAGCTCCAACAATGCAGCAGTTCCTCAGTACTGCAGCTCCAACAATGCAGCAGTCCCTCAGTACTGCAGCTTCGTCAGTGCAGCAGTCCCTCAGTACTGCATCTCCGACAATGCAGCATTCCCTCAGTACTGCAGCTTCA
Source organism: Chiloscyllium plagiosum (assembly GCF_037043375.1). Taxonomy (NCBI): domain Eukaryota; kingdom Metazoa; phylum Chordata; class Chondrichthyes; order Orectolobiformes; family Hemiscylliidae; genus Chiloscyllium; species Chiloscyllium plagiosum. Next base: position 114,896,156 of record NW_028270145.1, read on the forward strand.
TCCATGCAGCATTCCCTCAGGACTGCAGCTCCGACAATGCAGCATTCCCTCAGTACTGCAGCTTCGTCCATGCAGCATTCCCTCAGGACTGCAGCTCCGACAATGCAGCATTCCCTCAGTACTGCAGCTTCGTCCATGCAGCATTCCCTCAGTACTGCAGCTCCAACAATGCAGCATTCCCTCAGTACTGCAGCTCCAACTTTGCAGCATTCCCTCAGTACTGCAGCTCCAACAATGCAACAGTTCCTCAGTACTGCAGCTCCAACAATGCAGCAGTCCCTCAGAACTCCAGCTCCAACAATGCTGCAGTCCCTCATTACTGCAGCTCCAACAATGCAGCAGTCCTCAGTACTGCAGCTCCGACAATGCAGCGTTCCCTCAGTACTGCAGCTCCGACAATGCAGCGTTCCCTCAGTACTACAGCTCCAACAATGCAGCAGTCCCTCAGTACTGCAGCTCCGACAATGCAGCATTCCCTCAGTACTGCAGCTTCGTCCATGCAGCATTCCCTCAGGACTGCAGCTCCGACAATGCAGCATTCCCTCAGTACTGCAGCTTCGTCCATGCAGCATTCCCTCAGTACTGCAGCTCCAACAATGCAGCATTCCCTCAGTACTGCAGCTCCAACAATGCAGCATTCCCTCAGTACTGCAGCTCCAACAATGCAACAGTTCCTCAGTACTGCAGCTCCAACAATGCAGCAGTCCCTCAGAACTCCAGCTCCAACAATGCTGCAGTCCCTCACTACTGCAGCTCCAACAATGCAGCAGTCCTCAGTACTGCAGCTCCGACAATGCAGCATTCCCTCAGTACTACAGCTCCAACAATGCAGCAGTCCCTCAGTACTGCAGTTCCACCAATGCAGCAGTCCCGCAGTACTGCAGCTCTGACAATGCTGCAGTCCCTCAGTACTGCAGCTTCGTCAGCGCAGCAGTCCCTCAGTATGCAGCTTCGACAATGCAGCAGTCCCTCAATACTGCAGCTTCAGCAGTGCAGCAGTCCCTCAGTACTGCAGCTCCAACAATGCAGCAGTCCCTCAGTACTGCAGCTCCAACAATGCAGCAGTCGCTCAGTACTGCATCTCCAACAATGCAGCAGTCCCTCAGTACTGCAGCTCCAACAATGCAGCATTCCCTCAGTACTGCAGCTCCGACAATGCAGCAGTCCCTCAGTACTGCAGATCCAACAATGCACCTGTCCCTCAGTACTGCAGCTCCAACAATGCACCTGTCCCTCAGTACTGCAGCTCCAACAATGCAGCAGTCCCTCAGTACTGCAGATCCAACAATGCAGCAGTCCCTCAGTACTGCAGCTCCAACAATGCACCTGTCCCTCAGTACTGCAGCTCCAACAATGCAGCAGTCCCTCAGTAGTGCAGCTCCAGCAATGCAGCAGTCCCTTTGTACTGCAACTCTGACAATGCAGCAGTCCTCAGTACTGCAGCTTTGACAATGCAGCAGTCCCTCAATACCGCATCTCCAACAATGCAGCATTCCCTCAGTACTGCAGCTCCAACAATGCAGCAGTTCCTCAGTACTGCAGTTCCAACAGTGCAGCAGTCCCTCAGTACTGCAGCTCCAACGATGCAGCAGTCCCTCAGTACTGCAGCTCCAACAATGTAGCAGTCCCTCAGTACTGCAGCTCCAACAATGCAGCAGTCCCTCAGTACTGCATCTCCAACAATGCAGCAGTCCCTCAGTACTGCATCTCCAACAATGCAGCAGTCCCTCAGTACTGCAGCTTCGACAATGCAGCAGTCCCTCAGTACTGCATCTCCAACAATGCAGCAGTCCCTCAGTACTGCAGCTTCGTCAGTGCAGCAGTCCCTCAGTACTGCAGCTCCAACGATGCAGCAGTTCCTCAGTACTGCAGCTTCAGCAATGCAGCATTCCCTCAGTCCTGCAGCTCCAACAATGCAGCAGTCCCTCAGTACTGCAGCTTCGTCAGTGCAGCAGTCCCTCAGTACTGCAGCTCCAACGATGCAGCAGTCCTCAGTACTGCAGCTTCGTCAGTGCAGCAGTCCATCACTACTGCAGCTCCCACAATGCATCATTCCCTCAGTACTGCAGCTCCAACAATGCAGCAGTCCCTCAATACCGCATCTCCAACAATGCAGCATTCCCTCAGTACTGCAGCTCCAACAATGCAGCAGTCCCTCAGTCCTGCAGCACCAACTTTGCTGCATTCCCTCAGTACTGCAGCTCCAACAATGCAGCAGTTCCTCAGTACTGCAGCTTCAGCAATGCAGCATTCCCTCAGTCCTGCAGCTCCAACAATGCAGCAGTCCCTCAGTACTGCAGCTTCGTCAGTGCAGCAGTCCCTCAGTACTGCAGCTCCAACGATGCAGCAGTCCTCAGTACTGCAGCTTCGTCAGTGCAGCAGTCCATCACTACTGCAGCTCCCACAATGCATCATTCCCTCAGTACTGCAGCTCCAACAATGCAGCAGTCCCTCAATACCGCATCTCCAACAATGCAGCATTCCCTCAGTACTGCAGCTCCAACAATGCAGCAGTCCCTCAGTCCTGCAGCACCAACTTTGCTGCATTCCCTCAGTACTGCAGCTCCAACAATGCAGCAGTTCCTCAGTACTGCAGCACCAACTTTGCTGCATTCCCTCAGTACTGCAGCTCCAACAATGCAGCAGTTCCTCAGTACTGCAGCTTCGTCAGTGCAGCAGTCCCTCAGTACTGCAGCTTCGACAATGCAGCAGTCCCTCAGTACTGCAGCTCCAACAATGCAGCAGTCCCTCACTACTGCAGCTCCCACAATGCAGCATTTCCTCAGTACTGCAGCTTCAGCAATGCAGCATTTCCTCAGTACTGCAGCTCCAACAATGCAGCAGTTCCTCAGTACTGCAGCTTCGTCAGTGCAGCAGTCCCTCAGTACTGCAGCTCCAACAATGCAGCAGTCCCTCAGTACTGCAGCTCCAACAATGCAGCAGTCCCTCAGTACTGCAGCTTCGTCAGTGCAGCCATCCCTCAGTACTGCAGCTTCGTCAGTGCAGCCATCCCTCAGTACTGCAGCTCCAACAATGCAGCAGTCCCTCAGTACTGCAGCTCCCACAATGCATCATTTCCTCAGTACTGCAGCTCCAACTATGTAACCCTGTCTCAGTACATTGGGTATAACTTGAATCCATGAGCATGTAATTCCGAGTGAGGCTGCTGCCCTCAGAAATGTGAACCCTGCCTGCATACTTCAGAGGCCTGTGCTTTGCTTGTTGGAGGTTTTGGGTGTGTATTAGTGATGTAAATCTCTGTATCAATAAGGGATGCCTTCTATAAGGATTAGTAATCTGAATGCAGGAGTCTCTGTCTGCTTGGAATGGAATGGCTCACTCAGTGAGTGAAACATTCGCCCTTTTCCCTGGCTGTCGGGATGTGGAAGTGTGTCTAGATTCACTGGTGTTGCAGACATAGCCATCAACTGGCAGGCATGCTCCTGGGATCCTCAAGAAATCCCTTGTAACCCAAGGTGGAAGAGGATCTTGGGTTTGCAGGTATCTGTGAACTGTGCTGGGTCTGTGTCACACGAGGGTGTGTTTGGAATGACATTGCCATTAGTTACTGATGTGCGGCTTTCCCTCTGCCCTGTCCCCTCAGCACAGCGCTGGCTGGAGAGCTGGAATACAGCATCTGTCTGATGAGCCTGAGTGACAGGAGCCTGACGGATGACCGACTCAATCACCTGCTCAGCGTGGCACCCCAGCAGAGCATCGTCCTATTGGAGGATGTGGATGCGGCATTCGTCAACCGGGACTTGGCCAAAGAAAGTGAGTTAGCGTTCCCCACTGTCATCTCTCCAACCAGTCTGTCCTGCTCCTGGATCCTCAGAGTAACCTCATTCTGTGTCTGTACCTTTCTTTGTGAATATCAATTGTTCTTGCATCTCTTCAGGTGACTTAGTACTGTACTCAGCTTTAAACCCTTCCTCTGAAACCTCTGGGGACATTCTATTATGTTAATGACTTTTCAATAAAATCATCTAATCTTGCGTTCTCCTTCCCTCTGTTTCTGTAGGTTTCACTGGTTCTCCCCTCTGTGTCCTTCTCTCTTTTAGTGTCTTTTTCTCTCACTCACTCACTCACTCACTCACTCACTCACTCACACATGCACACACCCTCAGTCTCTCTCCCTCTTTCTGTCTTGACTGCACTGTCTCAGAAATGACCCTCTGACAGTGCAGCGCTCCCTCAGTACTGTCCCTCTGACAGTGCAGCACTCCCTCAGTACTGACCCTCCGACAGTGCGGCACTCCCTCAGTACTGACCCTCCGACAGTGCGGCAATCCCTCAGTACTGACCCTCTGACAGTGCGGCACTCCCTCAGTACTGACCCTCTGACAGTGCGGCACTCCCTCAGTACTGACCCTCTGACAGTGCGGCACTCCCTCAGTACTGACCCTCCGACAGTGCGGCACTCCCTCAGTACTGACCCTCCGACAGTGCGGCACTCCCTCAGTACTGACCCTCCGACAGTGCGGCACTCCCTCAGTACTGACCCTCCGACAGTGCGGCACTCCCTCAGTACTGACCCTCCGACAGTGCAGCACTCCCTCAGCACTGACCCTCTGACAGTGCGACATTCCCTTGGTACGACCCTCCGACAGTGCGGCACTCCCTTGGTACGACCCTCCGACAGTGCGGCGCTCCTTCTGTCCTGACCATCTGACAGTGCGGCACTCCCTCAGCACTGACCCTCCGACAGTGCGGCACTCCCTCAGTGCTAACCCTCCGACAGTGCGGCACTCCCTCAGTGCTAACCCTCCGACAGTGCGGCGCTCCCTCTGTCCTGACCATCTGACAGTGCGGCACTCCCTCAGCACTGACCCTCCGACAGTGCGGCAATCCCTCAGTACTGACCATCCGACAGTGCTGCACTTCCACAGTACTGACCCTCTGACAGTGTGGCACTTGCTCAGCGCTGACCCTCTGACAGTGCAGCATTCCGTTGGTATGACACTTTGACAGTGCGGCACTCCCTCAGCATTGACCTTCCAACAGCGTGGCACTCCCTCAGCGCTGACCCTCTGACAGTGCGGCAATCCCTTGATATGACCCTCTGGCAGTGCGGCACTCCCACAGCACTGACCCTCCGATAGTGCGGCATTCCCTCAGCACTGACACTCTGACTGTGTGGCATTCCCTCAGCACTGACACTGACTGTGTGGCACACCCTCAGCGCTAACCCTCTGACAGTGCGGCATTCCCTTGTTATGACCCTCTGACAGTGCGGCAATCGCTTGATATGACCCTCCCGACAGTGCAGCACCCCTTCAGTACTGACCCTCTGACAGTGCGGCACCTCCTCAGTACTGACCCTCCGACAGTGCGGCACTCCCTCAGTACTGACCCTCCGACAGTGCGGCACTCCCTCAGTACTGACCCTCCGACAGTGCGGCACTCCCTCAGTTCTGACCCTCCGATAGTGTGGCACTCCCTCAGTACTGACGCTCTGACAGTGCGACAATCCCTTGTTATGACCCTCCGACAGTGCGGCACACCCTCAGCACTGACCCTCCGACAGTGCGGCACTCCCTCAGCATTGACCCTCCGACAGTGTGGTACTCCCTCAGAATTGACCCTCCAACATTGCGGCACTCCCTCAGTACTGACCCTCCGACAGTGCGGCACTCCCTCAGCACTGACCCTCTGATAGTGTGGCACTCCCCCAATACTGACCCTCCGATAGTGCAGCAATCCCTCAGTACTGACCCTCCGACAGTGCGGCACTCCCTCAGCACTGACCCTCTGATAGTGTGGCACTCCCTCAGCACTGACCCTCCGACAGTGCGGCACTCCTTCAGCACTGACCCTCTGACAGCATGGCACACCCTCAGCGCTGACCCTCTGAGAGTGCGGCATTCCCTCAGCACAGACCCTCTCACAGTGTGGTACTCCCTCAGTATTGACCCTCCGACATTGCGGCACTCCCTCAGTAGTGACCCTCCGACATTGCGGCACTCCCTCAGTAGTGACCCTCCGACAGTGCAGCACTCCCTCAGCACTGACCCTCCGATAGTTCTGCACTCCCTCAGCACTGACCCTCCGATAGTGCGGCACTCCTTCAGCACTGACCCTCTGACAGTATGGCACACCCTCAGCGCTGACCCTCTGACAGTGCGTCAATCGTTTGATATGACCCTCCGACAGTGCGGCACTCCCTCAGCGCTGACCCTCTGACAGTGCGGCATTCCCTCAGCACAGACCCTCTGACAGTGTGGCACTCCCTCAGTATTGACATTCCGACATTGCGGCACTCCCTCAGTACTGACCCTCCAACATTGCGGCACTCCCTCAGTACTGACCCTCCGACATTGCGGCACTCCCTCAGTACTGACCCTCCGACAGTGTGGCACTCCCTCAGTACTGACCCTCCGAATGTGCTGCACTCCCTCAGCACTGACCTTCCGATAGTGCGGCACTCCTTCAGCACTCACCCTCCGATAGTGCAGCACTCCCTCAGCACTGACCCTCCGACAGAGCGGCACCTCCTCAGCACTGACCCTCTGACAGTGCAGCACTCCCTCAGTACTGACCCTCTGACAGTGCAGCACTCCCTCAGCACTGACACTCCGACAGTGCTGCATTCCCTCAGTACTGACCTTGCAACAATGCAGTACTCCCTCAGTACTGACCCTCCAACATTGCAGCACTCCCTCAGTACTGACCCTCCGACAGTGCAGCACTCCCTTAGTACTGACCCTCTGATAGTGTGGCACTCCCTCAGTACTGATACTCTGACAGTGCGGCAATCCCTTGATATGACCCTTCGATAGTGCGGCACTCCCTCAGTAGTGACCTTCCGACATTGCAGCATTCCCTCAGTACTGACCCTCCGACAGTGCAGCACTCCCTCAGCACTGACCCTCCGACAGTGCGGCGCCCCCTCAATACTGACCCTCTGACAGTGTGGCACACCCTCAGCACTGACCCTCTGACCGTGCGGCACTCCCTCAGCACTGACCCTCTGACAGTGTGGCACACCCTCAGCACTGACCCTCTGACCGTGCGGCACTCCCTCAGCACTGACCCTCTGACAGTGCGGCATTCCCTCAGCACTGACCCTCCGACAGGGCGGCACTCCCTCAGCACTGAGTCTCCGCTAGTGCAGCACCCCCTCAGTACTGGCCCTCCGAAAGTGAGGTACTCCCTCAGCACTGACCATCCGACACTCTCAGTGCTGACCCTCTGACAGTGCGGCATTCCCTTGGTATGACCCTCTGACAGTGCGGCACTCCCTCAGCAATGACTCTCCGATAGTGTGGCACCCCCTCAGCCCTGACCCTCCGACAGTGCGGCATTCCCTCAGTACTGACCCTCCGATTGTGCGGCACTCCCTCAGCACTGACCCTCCGATAGTGCAGCACTCCCTCAGTACTGACCCTCTGACAGTGTGGCACTCCCTCAGCCCTGACCCTCCGACCGTGCGGCATTCCCTCAATACTGACCTTCCAACATTGCAGCATTCCCTCAGTACTGACACTCCAACAGTGCGGCACTCCTCAGTATGACCCTCCGACCGTGCGGCATTTCCTCAGCATTGACCCTCTGATAGTGTGGCACTCCCCCAATACTGACCCTCCGATAGTGCAGCACTCCCTCAGTACTGACCCTCCGACAGTGTGGCACTCCCTCAGCACTGACCCTCTGATAGTGTGGCACTCCCTCAGCACTGACCCTCCGATAGTGTGGCACTCCTTCAGCACTGACCCTCTGACAGTATGGCACACCCTCAGCGCTGACCCTCTGAGAGTGCGGCATTCCCTTAGTATGACCCTCCGACAGTGCGGCCTTCCCACAGCACAGACCCTCTGACAGTGTGGCACTCCCTCAGTATTGACATTCCGACATTGCGGCACTCCCTCAGTACTGACCCTCCAACATTGCGGCACTCCCTCAGTACTGACCCTCCAACATTGCAGCACACCCTCAGTACTGACCCTCTAACAGTGCAGCACTCCCTCAGTACTGACCCTCCGACAGTGCGGCACTCCCTCAGTACTGACCTCTGATAGTGTGGCACTCCCTCAGTACTGATACTCTGACAGTGCGGCAATCCCTTGATATGACCCTTCGATAGTGCGGCACTCCCTCAGTAGTGACCTTCCGACATTGCAGCATTCCCTCAGTACTGACCCTCCGACAGTGCAGCACTCCCTCAGCACTGACCCTCCGACAGTGCGGCGCCCCCTCAGTACTGCCCCTCTGACAGTGCAGCACTCCCTCAGCACTGACCCTCTGACAGTGTGGCACACCCTCAGCACTGACCCTCTGACCGTGCGGCACTCCCTCAGCACTGACCCTCTGACAGTGCGGCATTCCCTCAGCACTGACCCTCCGACAGGGCGGCACTCCCTCAGCACTGAGTCTCCGATAGTGCAGCACCCCCTCAGTACTGGCCCTCCGACAGTGCGGCACTCCCTCAGCGCTGACCCTCTGACAGTGCGGCCTTCCCACAGCACAGACCCTCTGACAGTGTGGTACTCCCTCAGTATTGACCCTCCGACATTGCGGCACTCCCTCAGTACTGACCCTCCGACAGTGTGGCACTCCCTCAGTACTGACCCTCCAACAGTGCAGCACTCCCTCAGCACTGACCTTCCGATAGTGCGGCACTCCTTCAGCACTGACCCTCCGATTGTGTGGCACTCCCTCAGTACTGACCCTCCGACAGTGCCCACTCCCTCAGTACGACCCTCTGACAGTGCAGCACTCCCTCAGCACTGACACTCCGACAGTGCTGAATTCCCTCAGTACTGACCTTGCAACAATGCAGCACTCCCTCAGTACTGACCCTCCAACATTGCAGCACTCCCTCAGTACTGACCCTCCAACAGTGCAGCACTCCCTCAGTACTGACCCTCCGACAGTGCGGCAGTCCCTCAGTACTGACCCTCCGACAGTGCGGCACTCCCTCAGTACTGACCCTCCGACAGTGCGGCACTCCCTCAGTACTGACCCTCCGACAGTGTGGCACTCGCTCAGTACTGACCCTCCGATAGTGTGGCACTCCCTCAGTACTGACACTCTGACAGTGCGGCAATCCCTTGATATGACCCTCCGACAGTGCGGCACTCCCTCAGCATTGACCCTCTGACATTGCGACACTCCCTCAGCGCTGACCTTCTGACAGTGCGGCAATCCCTTGATATGACCCTTCGACAGTGCGGCACTCCCTCAGCACTGACCCTCCGATAGTGCGGCTCTCCTTCAGCACTGTCCCTCTGACAGTATGGCACACCCTCAGCGCTGACCCTCTGACAGTGCGGCATTCCCTTAGTATGACCCTCCGACAGTGCGGCACTGCCTCAGCGCTGACCCTCTGACACTGCGGCATTCCCTCAGCACAGACCCTCTGACAGTGTGGCACTCCCTCAGTATTGACCCTCCGACATTGCGGCACTCACTCAGTACTGACCCTCCGACATTGCGGCACTCCCTCAGTACTGACCCTCCGACAGTGTGGCACTCCCTCAGTACTGACCCTCCAACAGTGCAGCACTCCCTCAGCACTGACCTTCCGATAGTGTGGCACTCCTTCAGCACTGACCCTCCGATTGTGTGGCACTCCCTCAGTACTGACCCTCCGACAGTGCCCACTCCCTCAGTACAACCCTCTGACAGTGCAGCACTCCCTCAGCACTGACACTCCGACAGTGCTGAATTCCCTCAGTACTGACCCTCCAACATTGCAGCACTCCCTCAGTACTGACCCTCCAACAGTGCAGCACTCCCTCAGCACTGACCCTCCGATAGTGCGGCACTCCTTCAGCACTGACCCTACAATTGTGTGGCACTCCCTCAGTACTGACCCTCCGACAGTGCGGCACTCCCTCGGCACTCACCCTCCGATAGTGCAGCACTCCCTCAGCACTGACCCTCCGACAGAGCGGCACCTCCTCAGCACTGACCCTCTGACAGTGCAGCACTCCCTCAGCACTGACACTCCGACAGTGCTGCATTCCCTCAGTACTGACCTTGCAACAATGCAGCACTCCCTCAGTACTGACCCTCCAACATTGCAGCACTCCCTCAGTACTGACCCTCTAACAGTGCAGCACTCCCTCAGTACTGACCCTCCGACAGTGCGGCACTCCCTCAGTACTGACCCTCCGACAGTGTGGCACTTCCTCAGCACTGACCCTCCGATAGTGTGGCACTCCCTCAGTACTGACACTCTGACAGTGCGGCAATCCCTTGATATGACCCTTCGACAGTGCGGCACTCCCTCAGTAGTGACCTTCCGACATTGCAGCACTCCCTCAGCACTGACCCTCCGATAGTGCAGCACTCCCTCAGTACCGACCCTCCAACAGTGCAGCACTCCCTCAGCACTGACCCTCCGATAGTGCGGCACTCCCTCAGCACTGACCCTCCAATAGTGCAGCACTCCCTCAGTACTGACCCTCCGACAGTGCGGCATTCCCTTGGTATGACTGTCCGACAGTGCGGCACACCCTCAGCAATGACTCTCCGATAGTGTGGCACTCCCTCAGCACTGACCCTCCGACAGTGCGGCATTCCCTCAGTACTGACCCTCCGAATGTGCGTCACTCCCTCAGCACTGACCCTCCGATAGTGCGGCACTCCCTCAGTACTGACCCTCTGACAGTGTGGCACTCCCTCAGCCCTGACCCTCCGACCGTGCGGCATTCCCTCAGTACTGACCTTCCAACATTGCAGCATTCCCTCAGTACTGACACTCCAACAGTGCGGCACTCCTCAGTACTGACCCTCCGACAGTGCAGCATTCCCTCAGCATTGACCCTCTGATAGTGTGGCACTCCCCCAATACTGACCCTCCGATAGTGCAGCACTCCCTCAGTACTGACCCTCTGACAGTGCAGCACTCCCTCAGTACTGACCCTCCGACAGTGCAGCATTCCCTCAGTACTGAGTCTCCGATAGTGCAGCACCCCCTCAGTACTGGCCCTCCGAAAGTGAGGTACTCCCTCAGCACTGACCATCCGACACTCTCAGTGCTGACCCTCTGACAGTGCGGCATTCCCTTGGTATGACCCTCTGACAGTGCGGCACTCCCTCAGCAATGACTCTCCGATAGTGTGGCACCCCCTCAGCCCTGACCCTCCGACAGTGCGGCACTCCCTCAGCACTGACCCTCCGATTGTGCGGCACTCCCTCAGCACTGACCCTCCGATAGTGCAGCACTCCCTCAGTACTGACCCTCTGACAGTGTGGCACTCCCTCAGCCCTGACCCTCCGACCGTGCGGCATTCCCTCAGTACTGACCTTCCAACATTGCAGCATTCCCTCAGTACTGACACTCCAACAGTGCGGCACTCCTCAGTATGACCCTCCGACCGTGCGGCATTTCCTCAGCATTGACCCTCTGATAGTGTGGCACTCCCCCAATACTGACCCTCCGATAGTGCAGCACTCCCTCAGTACTGACCCTCCGACAGTGTGGCACTCCCTCAGCACTGACCCTCTGATAGTGTGGCACTCCCTCAGCACTGACCCTCCGATAGTGTGGCACTCCTTCGGCACTGACCCTCTGACAGTATGGCACACCCTCAGCGCTGACCCTCTGAGAGTGCGGCATTCCCTTAGTATGACCCTCCGACAGTGCGGCACTCCCTCAGCGCTGACCCTCTGACAGTGCGGCCTTCCCACAGCACAGACCCTCTGACAGTGTGGTACTCCCTCAGTATTGACCCTCCGACATTGCGGCACTCCCTCAGTACTGACCCTCCGACAGTGTGGCACTCCCTCAGTACTGACCCTCCAACAGTGCAGCACTCCCTCAGCACTGACCTTCCGATAGTGCGGCACTCTTCAGCACTGACCCTCCGATTGTGTGGCACTCCCTCAGTACTGACCCTCCGACAGTGCCCACTCCCTCAGTACGACCCTCTGACAGTGCAGCACTCCCTCAGCACTGACACTCCGACAGTGCTGAATTCCCTCAGTACTGACCTTGCAACAATGCAGCACTCCCTCAGTACTGACCCTCCAACATTGCAGCACTCCCTCAGTACTGACCCTCCAACAGTGCAGCACTCCCTCAGTACTGACCCTCCGACAGTGCGGCAGTCCCTCAGTACTGACCCTCCGACAGTGCGGCACTCCCTCAGTACTGACCCTCCGACAGTGTGGCACTCCCTCAGTACTGACACTCCAACAGTGCAGCACTCCCTCAGCACTGACCTTCCGATATTGCGGCACTCCTTCAGCACTGACCCTCCGATTGTGTGGCACTCCCTCAGTACTGACCCTCCGACAGTGCCCACTCCCTCAGTACGACTCTCTGACAGTGCAGCACTCCCTCAGTACTGACCCTCCAACATTGCAGCACTCCCTCAGTACTGACCCTCCGACAGTGCGGCACTCCCTCAGTACTGACCCTCCGATAGTGTGGCACTCCCTCAGCGCTGACCTTCTGACAGTGCGGCAATCCCTTGATATGACCCTTCGACAGTGCGGCACTCCCTCAGCACTGACCCTCCGATAGTGCGGCTCTCCTTCAGCACTGTCCCTCTGACAGTATGGCACACCCTCAGCGCTGACCCTCTGACAGTGCGGCATTCCCTTAGTATGACCCTCCGACAGTGCGGCACTGCCTCAGCGCTGACCCTCTGACACTGCGGCATTCCCTCAGCACAGACCCTCTGACAGTGTGGCACTCCCATTGACCCTCCGACATTGCGGCACTCACTCAGTACTGACCCTCCGACATTGCGGCACTCCCTCAGTACTGACCCTCCGACAGTGTGGCACTCCCTCAGTACTGACCCTCCAACAGTGCAGCACTCCCTCAGCACTGACCTTCCGATAGTGCGGCACTCCTTCAGCACTGACCCTCCGATTGTGTGGCACTCCCTCAGTACTGACCCTCCGACAGTGCCCACTCCCTCAGTACGACCCTCTGACAGTGCAGCACTCCCTCAGCACTGACACTCCGACAGTGCTGAATTCCCTCAGTACTGACCTTGCAACAATGCAGCACTCCCTCAGTACTGACCCTCCAACATTGCAGCACTCCCTCAGTACTGACCCTCCAACAGTGCAGCACTCCCTCAGTACTGACCCTCCGACAGTGCGGCACTCCCTGAGTACTGACCCTCCGACAGTGCGGCACTCCCTCAGTACTGACCCTCCGACAGTACGGCACTCCCTCAGTACTGACCCTCCGACAGTGCAGCACTCACTCAGTACTGACCCTCCGACAGTGTGGCACTCGCTCAGTACTGACCCTCCGATAGTGTGGCACTCCCTCAGTACTGACACTCTGACAGTGCGGCAATCCCTTGATATGACCCTCCGACAGTGCGGCACTCCCTCAGCATTGACCCTCTGACATTGCGACACTCCCTCAGTGCTGACCCTCTGACAGTGCGGCAATCCCTTGATATGACCCTTCGACAGTGCGGCACTCCCTCAGTAGTGACCTTCCGACATTGCAGCACTCCCTCAGCACTGACCCTCCGACAGTGCAGCACTCCCTCAGTACCGACCCTCCGACAGTGCAGCACTCCCTCAGCACTGACCCTCCGATAGTGCGGCACTCCCTCAGAACTCACTCTCCAATAGTGCAGCACTCCCTCAGTACTGACCCTCCGACAGTGCAGCATTCCCTCAGAACTGACCCTCCGACAGTGCAGCACTCCCTCAGCACTGACCCTCCGACAGTGCGGCGCCCCCTCAGTACTGCCCCTCTGACCGTGCGGCACTCCCTCAGCACTGAGTCTCCGATAGTGCAGCACTCCCTCAGTACTGACCCTCCGACAGTGCGGCATTCCCTCATTACTGACCCTCCGACAGTGCGGCACTCCCTCAGCACTGACCATCCGACACTCTCAGCGCTGACCCTCTGACAGTGTGGCAATCCCTTGCTATGACCGTCTGACAGTGCGGCACTCCCTGAGCAATGACTCTCCGATAGTGTGGCACTCCCTCAGCACTGACCCTCCGATTGTGTGGCACTCCCTCAGCCCTGACCCTCCGACCGTGCGTCATTCCCTCAGTACTGACCTTCCAACATTGCAGCATTCCCTCAGTACTGACCCTCCGACAGTGCGGCATTCCCTCAGCATTGACCCTCCGATAGTGCAGCACTCCCTCAGTACTGACCCTCCGACAGTGCAGCACTCCCTCAGCACTGACCCTCCGATAGTGTGGCACTCCCTCAGCACTGACCCTCCGATAGTGCGGCACTCCCTCAGCATTGACCCTCTGACAGTGCGGCATTCCGTTGGTATGACCCTCTGACAGTGCGGCAATCGTTTGATATGACCCTCCGACAGTGCAGCACCCCCTCAGCACTGACTCTCCGATAGTGCGGCACTCCCTCAGCATTGACCCTCCAACAGTATGGCACTCCCTCAGCGCTGACCCTCTGACAGTGCGGCATTCCCTTGGTATGACCCTCTGACAGTGCGGCAATCGTTTGATATGACCCTCCGACAGTGCAGCACCCCCTCAGCACTGACTCTCCGATAGTGCAGCACTCCCTCAGCACTGGCCCTCCGATAGTGAGGCACTCCCTCAGCACTGGCCCTCCGATAGTGAGGCACTCCCTCAGCACTGACCCTCCAACAGTGCGGCACCCCCTCAGTTTTGAATGTGGTATGGAGTTTCTGGCATGGAGCTTGAGTCCATCACCCTGTGATTTTGTGTGGGCTTAGAGGTACTAAACTTTGGTTCGTTTGTGATTACAGACCCTACGAGGTACGAAGGAATGGGCCGTCTGACGTTCAGCGGTTTGCTAAACGCACTCGATGGTGTGGCCTCTGCTGAGGCAAGGCTCGTGTTCATGACCACAAACCACCTGGACAGGTAGATCTCGATTGAACTTTATTCCCCTTCATTGGAGAAATACAGAGTAAAACTCCAACATCAGCCGGGATTGAATCATCAATGACACTCCCTTTCTCCCCTCCACACAGTCACAGAATCGCCTGGCATGGGGTGTGGGTGGCTCAGGGCTAAATGATGGAAGAAATGTTCCTTAAAATCCTTCTCCAGTGCCTTCAGGTGCTCAGACTACTTGGGTAAACTTGATAAACTTGATGTTTAGCCTCAATGTGATACATCTGATTCTCTGTGAGAGCTCTGTCCAGCTTTATCTCGTGTGCAGAGTCAGTGACCGCAGGGACAGACCCTCACCCTCCGAGACTCCCTGCTGTCAGTTACCACAGGGACAGTCCCTCACCCCCAGAGACTCCCTGCTCTCAGTGATCACAGGGACAGTCCCTCACCCCCAGAGACTCCCTGCTCTCAGTGATCACAGGGACAGTCCCTCACCCCCAGAGACTCCCTGCTGTTAGTGATCACAGGGACAGTCCCTCACCCCCAGAGACTCCCTGCTGTTAGTGAGCACAGGGACAGTCCCTCACCCCCAGAGACTCCCTGCTGTCAGTGACTACAGGGACAGTCCCTCACCCCCAGAGACTCCCTGCTCTCAGTGATCATAGGGACAGTCCCTCACCCCCAGAGAATCCCTGCTCTCAGTGATCACAGGGACAGTCCCTCACCCCCAGAGACTCCCTGCTCTCAGTTATCATAGGGACAGTCCCACACCCCCAGAGAATCCCTGCTCTCAGTGATCACAGGGACAGTCCCTCACCCCCAGAGACTCCCTGCTGTCAGTGATCACAGGGACTGTCCCTCACCCCCAGAGACTTCCTGCTGTCAGTGACCACAGGGACAGTCCCTCACCCCCAGAGACTCCCTGCTCTCAGTGATCACAGGGACAGTCCCTCACCCCCAGAGACTCCCTGCTCTCAGTGATCACAGGGACAGTCCCTCACCCCCAGAGACTCCCTGCTCTCAGTGATCACAGGGACAGTCCCTCACCCCCAGAGACTCCCTGCTGTTAGTGATCACAGGGACAGTCCCTCACCCCCAGAGACTCCCTGCTCTCAGTTATCATAGGGACAGTCCCACACCCCCAGAGAATCCCTGCTCTCAGTGATCACAGGGACAGTCCCTCACCCCCAGAGACTCCCTGCTCTCAGTGATCACAGGGACAGTCCCTCACCCCCAGAGAATCCCTGCTCTCAGTGATCACAGGGACAGTCCCTCACCCCCAGAGACTCCCTGCTGTTAGTGATCACAGGGACAGTCCCTCACCCCCAGAGACTCCCTTCTGTTAGTGATCACAGGGACAGTCCCTCACCCCCAGAGACTCCCTGCTCTCAGTTATCATAGGGACAGTCCCTCACCCCCAGAGAATCCCTGCTCTCAGTGATCACAGGGACAGTCCCTCACCCCCAGAGACTCCCTGCTGTCAGTGATCATAGGGACAGTCCCTCACCCCCAGAGAATCCCTGCTCTCAGTGATCACAGGGACAGTCCCTCACCCCCAGAGACTCCCTGCTGTTAGTGATCACAGGGACAGTCCCTCACCCCCAGAGACTCCCTTCTGTTAGTGACCACAGGGACAGTCACTCACCCCCAGAGAATCCCTGCTCTCAGTGATCACAGGGACAGTCCCTCACCCCCAGAGACTCCCTGCTGTTAGTGATCACAGGGACAGTCCCTCACCCCCAGAGACTCCCTTCTGTTAGTGACCACAGGGACAGTCCCTCACCCCCAGAGACTCCCTGCTCTCAGTGATCACAGGGACAGTCCCTCGCGCCCAGAGACTCCCTGCTGTTAGTGATCACAGGGACAGTCCCTCACCCCCAGAGACTCCCTTCTGTTAGTGATCACAGGGACAGTCCCTCACCCCCAGAGACTCCCTACTCTCAGTTATCATAGGGATAGTCCCTCACCCCCAGAGAATCCCTGCTCTCAGTGATCACAGGGACAGTCCCTCACCCCCAGAGACTCCCTGCTCTCAGTGTTCACAGGGACAGTCTCTCACCCCCAGAGACTCCCTGCTCTCAGTGATCACAGGGACAGTCCCTCGCGCCCAGAGACTCCCTGCTGTTAGTGACCACAGGGACAGGTCCTCTCACCCATCCTCCCCAAACACTCCGTTTAATGTGAGTATTGCACCAAAGTAACAAATCTAGCTACTTTAACAGTAATGCTGGGCTTTATTTCGAGAGGCATTGAACTTAAAAGCTGATATGTTATATTAAACCCATACAGAATTGTATTTTAGCCTACCGTTGGGGAACTGTGAAGTGTGTCGGTACTATACGAGAATGTTGTGGGAATGGGGAAGGTGCGGCAATGACTAACTGTGAGGATTCCAAATCAGGCCGCTTCAAGTGGCCCAGGAAAGGTTAACCAGGCTGGGGCCATTTTCTATCTCGTGACCTCAGGCAGGTCTTGAGGAGTATGATGGGGTTTGATGAAGTGAAGATGTTCCACCTTGGAACATCCAAAAATAAGGCCACGTTACTCAGAAGAAGCTGTTCAGTTCATGGGACCTGGAATATCCTTCAGGGAAGGAAGTTTGCTGTCCCTACCTTCTCCGGCCCTCACATGACTGCAGACCCACAGCAGTGTGGTTGACTCCATACTGTCCTCCGGAGTGGCCCGGCCTGACACTGTGTTCCGAGGTAGTTCGGGGTGTTTACAGGTGCTGGCCTTTCCAACGATCTCCCGATTCCATGAAAAAGAATCAAGCAGCAAAGGATTTACGAAGTAAAGCATGGGCTAGAGGCACTGAGGCCTGTTTGGTACAACCCTGAAGGGGGCAGGACGAGTTCAGACACTGGGGAAAAAGACAAGCAAACAGGTTCAGAGTCTTCATCAATAGGGGCACGGATATATCAGCAAGAAAGTGATGGTACACCTTTATAAAGCACTCAATTAACCTCGACTGGAATCTTGTGATCGATTCTCGGTGCCACAATTCACAAAAAATTGTGAAGACATAATAGAGGATGCAGGAAAGATTCACCGGGTTGGTTCTGGAGATGAGTTTCAGTCTCCTAAGTAGATGGGAGAAATTGGGGCTGATCTTCTGGGAGGAGAGAAGGCTGATGAGAGATTGTTCAAGATCAGAAGGAGACCTAGAAAAAAAGGCAATAGAGAGGACCGTTTCCTGTTGGTATCAGGAACCAGGGGGTACAGATTCACGGTGACGGGTAAAAGCAGCAGGAGGTGAAACAGTTTCTCGTGGTGAGTGGGGAGGATCTGGAATCACCGAGTGTGTTAGAGGCAGGTTTAATTGAGACTTTCAGAATGGGAATTGGTTTGTTATCTGGAGAGGAAAGGTTTGCAGTGCTGTGGTGAGAGAGGCAGGAATTGTACATAGTGAAGTGTACTAGCACAGTTGTGACAGGCAGAATGTCCTCCTGTTCTGTGTAACCATTCTGATTCAGCTCCTCACTTCTTAGCAAAGAGCTGGAGGAAGCCAATCAGCCCTCAGGCCGTTCAGCTTCCTGCTACACAGGAAAGGACCACTCAGCCCCTCAACCCCCATGGCTGATCTGTCCTTAAACTCCATTCACAGAATCAGGAAGTGGATCAGCACAGAAGGAGGGTGCTCTGCACTCACTGTTCCAATGAACATCATTGATTCGTGCCCAATCTCCTGCCCTTTCCCCATGTTCCTGCACACCATTTTGATCCACATAATCATCCAATCCCCCTCTGAGTGCCCATGTTGAAGCTGCCTGCCCCACATTTCCCTGCCTGTCTGGTTTGGGTTCCAGCCTCTGCAGTGTTTTTGTCCCTGCCCCACGTTTCCAGGCAGTGCATCCCACACCCTGACTACTCGCTGGGCGAAAAAGATTTTTTTTTTCACTTCACCCTCACTTTTTTGCACGTCACGTTAAATCTGTGCTGAGAATAACAAATGCTGGAGATCACAGCGGGTCAGGCAGCATCCACGGGGACAGAGCTGGCTAATGTTTTGAGTCCAGCTGATGCTGATGAAGAGTCACCGAGACTCGAAACATTAGTGTGCTCTCTGTCTGTCTGTGGATGCTGCCTGATCTGCTGTGATTCCTGGAATTTTGTTGTTTTCAGTACAGATTCCAGCATCTGCAGTAATTTGCTCCGACATTAAATCTGTGCCCTCATTCTTGTTCCTTTTGCAAACAGGGATAGTGTCTCCTTATTCTCTGTAGCTAGCCCACTCATGGATTTGAAAGCCTCTATCAGATTGACCTGTCTTTGCTCCTTATCCCTTGACGCCTTTGTTCCTTATCCTTCAATATCTCTACTCAACTACAATCTCAGTCTTTACAGCTGCAGTTGTCCCCTAATACCCATGGCGATCTGGGGAATACTTGGACAGATATCCACATGCTCCTGTTCCATGGAATGGCTCAGCTCTAAGTAAAAGTTCATGTCACTTTGTCCTTGACACCTCCAACAGAGAAGATAGTTCCTCTATATCGTCTTTATCAAATCTTTGTAGTGTTTTAGATGCTTCAGCTAGACTTTTTAAATTCAAGAGACTAAAATCCAGGGTTACGCAACTCCATTTTAACTTCCTTATCTAATCAGACAGAGAAAGCCAAAGATTGCAGATGCTTGAAATCGGAAACAAGGAAAACCTGCTGATCTGGTCTGGAGAGGAGGAGTTTCAATGGATGGGAGAAGGGCTCATAGAATCCCTGCAGTATGGAAACAGGCCCTTCGACCCAACAAGTCCATGCCGACCCTGCAAAGAGTAACCCACCCAGAACCATTCCTTTACATTTACCCCTGACTAATGCCACTAACTTACACATCCCTGAACAC
The DNA here is from genome assembly GCF_037043375.1 of Chiloscyllium plagiosum. Taxonomy (NCBI): domain Eukaryota; kingdom Metazoa; phylum Chordata; class Chondrichthyes; order Orectolobiformes; family Hemiscylliidae; genus Chiloscyllium; species Chiloscyllium plagiosum. The sequence continues at coordinate 114,915,770 of NW_028270145.1, forward strand.
TACGGGCAGTTTAGTATGGCCAATTCACCTAACCTGCACATCTTTGGACTGTGGGAGGAAACCCACGCAGACACTGGGAGAATGTGCAAACTCCACACAGACAGTTGCCCGAGGCTGGAATCGAACCTGAGTTAGCAGTGCTAACCACTGAGCCACCATGCTGCCCAAGCTGGTCTGGTCTGGCATAGGCTTTCTCTTCACAAATGCTGCCTGACCTGCTGAGCTTTCCCAGCAATTTCTGATTTTGATCCTGGTCTAATTAGGCCCTTACTTGCAAAGATAAGGCTCATTTCCCACTTCACATCTCCCAGCTTCACAACTGCTGCCTCGACCCCCATTTTCTCTCTCTCACCCACCCACCCACCCACCCACCCAGCTGCTCCCATCCTGGGCCACGCATCCATCTGCATTTCCTTCCAAAACAGCACCTTCCCAATGGTAAGCCATTCCGGACTGAGATGAGAAAGAATTTCTTCATTCAGAGAGTTGTGAACCTGTGGAATTCTCTCCCACCGGAAGCAGTTCGTTAGATATATTCAAGAAGGAGCTGGACATGGCCTTGGCGTCTAAAGCGATCAAGGGGTATGGGGAGAGAGTGGGAATGGGATACTGAGGTTGCATGATCAGCCATGATTGTATTGAATGGTGGGGCAGGCTGGAAGGACCAAGTGGCCTACTCCACCTATATATATGTTTCCTGTTATCTCTGTGTAGCTGGCTGTCATATTCTGTTTGATCACTGTCCTCTGAAGTGTCTTGGGATCTCTGACACCAGTAAAGGTGCTACAGAGTTGAGCGAGTTGCTTGCGCAACAACAAAGGTGGCACGGTGGCTCAGTGGTTAGCACTGCTGCCTCACAGCACCAGGGTCCCAGGTTCAATTCCACCCTCAGGTGACTCTCTGTGTGGAGTTTGCACATTCTCTCCGTGTCTGCGCGGGTTTCCTCCGGGTGTAGGCCACTCAGCTCATCGAGGTAATTCCACCGTTCCGTTTGGTTGTGGCTGATCTTAGGATTCTGCTTCACCTTTCCCACCTGCTCCACGTCTCCCTGAATTTCTGAGAGACTGAAATGTCTGTCAGCCTCAGTCTTACAAGTGTTCAATGGTGGAACATCCACAATCCTCAATCTAGAGAATTCCAAACAATAATAATCCTTTCAGCGAAGGAATTTCTCCTCATCTCAGTCCTCAATGGTTGGCCTCTTTCCCTGAAACCGTACCCCCGTGTCCGAGATTCCCCAGCGATGAGGACACCGCAACAGTTCACGCTGTAATGCGGCATCAGACCATTGACTGTAACTCCCGGATTTCTGTGTTATCTGTGTTTTTGTGTCTCCCCTCAGGCTGGATCCTGCTCTGATCCGTCCAGGACGAGTGGACCACAAGCAATTTGTTGGTTACTGCTCCCACTGGCAGCTCTCCCAGCTGTTCCAACGGTTCTACCCAGAGCAGCCAGCGGCGAGGGCAGAGGAGTTTGCGGACAGAGCACTGGCCGTCTCTGACACCATCAGTGCTGCCCAGGTACAGGGGCACTTCTTACTGTACAAACTGGAACCTCTCCAAGCCATTGAGAATGTCCCGCGTATCATCATGTAAATGCCAGTAAGGAGGGGGGGAAATCCAGCTCAAACCTAGGGGAGGAAAGGGGCCCAGGTGGCCCAGCACTGAACAGCTAGACTCTATTTAAAAGAATAAAATCTAAATGTGATGCCTGTTCCTCAGCGCTCAATGTGTGTGAAAAGTTCTTTTCATTTATAGTCCAGTACAGAGGGCTAATGTTAGCCAGCTGAATGGCCCTTAATCATTTGTTTCTCTTTCTGGGATCTTGCTGTGTGAAAACTACTGAGATGCATTTGCGTAACAGAGGAATTAAAGAACAAAGAAAATTTACAGCCCAGGAACAGGCCCTTCGGCCCTCCAAGCCTGAGCCGATCCAAATCCACAGTCTAAACCTGCCACCCAATTCCTAAGCATCTGAATCTACCGTGCCTGTCTCTACCACCTCTGCTGGCAACGCATTCCAGGCACCTACCACCCTCTGTGTAAAGTACTTACTGCGTGTATCATCTCCCTTAAACTTTTCACCTCTCACCCTGAAAGCGTGACCTCTCGTTATTGAATCCTTCACCCTGGGGAAAAAGTTTGTCTCTATCCACCCTGTCTATACTCTTCATGAATTGTGGAAAGTAATTCAGCATTCACAGCAGCAGTGTTAATAGTGATCGGGACTCTGAGCAGAACACCCCAGCTCCTTGCCTGTGGAATCTCTAATGTCCACCCAAGAGACCAGAGAGAGATGTGTCCAAGCAGCACCCCATCAGTCCTGGCACTTTACAGCCAGCTGTGATTGAGTCCTGAAATGATTGGTCAATCCTGACACAGAGAGGTGTGCTATCCACTGGAACCTTCCTTGATGCAAACACAGAGGGGAGGTGAGTCTGATGCAGTTGTGCATGGTAAGCTCACCAGCGGAGCAGGTTAACTGGCCTACAGTCTCTTGTTGCTGTCCGTAGCGTCATGGCGTGGGCTAGCTGCTGGAAATCTTTCCCATCACAGTCACTGCCTGCGTTTTGAAAAGTGCCTCATTAAACGCAAAGTGCTGGAAGCCTGAAAAGCAAACAGTTAAAGTTCTTACATTCACCTCCCTATGTTAGGGATCAGGGAGGGAAGGTTCCTGTGCTGTCTGTGTTCCCTGCATGTGAACGCCACGTGAGGACATCCTCAATTCCCTGTGATCTCCCGACAGTGGAATCATCACTGAAGGTGATGCAGAGGTGAGTGAGTCATTTGAGCCAAGTATCGGACATTTGGCATCTGTGAGCCCGTACTGACACAAAAACTGGATGAGCAAATCTCACCTTTTACTGTCACATAAAAGCAAAACACTGAATGGTGGAAATCTGAAAGAAAAATAGACATTGCTGGAGAAACCCAGCAGGTTTGGCAGTTTCTGTGGAGACAGAAACAAAGTTAATGTTTGTTGTCGATAACCTTGTCTTGATGAAATGACAGATCTGGGCATGACATGGTGTAATGTGTTAACATTCCTGGAGTTCTATGAAAAGGATTAATTTTTCCCAGGCTGACACCAATTAAGGGATTGTATCAATGGGAATAATTGTGAGCCAAAAAGTGTTTCGAGTCCTCTTTTTGGAAATGTTCTTGAGACTTCCTGTTCTCGCAACTCTCATGAGATGGATAACAGTGAATGACAAAAACAATTCCTCATCAGCTCTTTCCTTTCTGAAAAGGAAGCTTACATCTGTAATTCGGCCTTGCATCCACCCGTGGTGTGGCCGTGACATTTTATATCGCTTTAGAACATCGAACAGTACAGGCCCTTCGGCCCTCAATATTGTACTGGCCTTTTATCCTACTCTAAGATCAGTATAGCCTATATACCATTCATTGTATTTTATTCCATGTGCCTATCTAAGAGTCGCTTAAATGTCCCTAATGTATCTGACTCAACTCCCACTGCTGGCGGCGTATTCCACACACTCACCACTCTCTGTGTAAAGAACCATCCTCTTGACATCTCCCCTAAACCTTCCTCCAATTAAAGGTTAAATTTAAAAAAAAAGAAAAACAGATAGAGACATATAAGATGATCAGAGGATTAGATAGGATAGACAGTGAAAATTTTTTTCCTAGGATGATGATGTCAGCGTGTACAAGGGGGTATAATTACAAATTGAGGGGTGATAGATTTAAGACAAATATCAGGGGCAGGTTCTTTACGCAGAGTGGTAAGGGCGTGGAATGCACTACCTGCCAATGTAGTCAACTCAGCCTCATTAGGGAGATTTAAACAATCCTTAGATAAGCACATGGATGATGATGGGATAGTGTAGGGGGACGAGCTGACAATAGTTCACAGGTCAGCGCAAAATCGAGGGTCAAAGGGCCTGTTCTGCGCTATATTGTTCTATGTTCTCTTAATTACCTTAAAATTATGCCCCCTCATGATAGCCATTTTCTTTCTAGGAAAATGTCTCTGGCTATCCGCTCTATCTATACTTATCATCTTGTGCACCTCTATTAAGTCACCTCTCATCCTTCCTTGCTCCAGTGAGGAAAGCCCCTCAACCTTTCTTCATAAGCTGTCAGTCCAGGCAGTGCCCTGGTAAATCTCCTCTGCACCCTCTCTAAATCTTCCACATCCTTCTCACAATAAGGTGACCAGAACTGAGCACAATATTCCAAGTGTGGTCTAACCAGGGCTGTATAGAGCTTCAACATAACCTCGCGGCTCTTAAACTTAATCCCCCTCCTAATGAAAGCCAACACACAATACACCTTCTTAACAACCCTATCAACTTGGGTGGCAACTTTAGGGGATCTATAGACATGGACTCCAAGATCCCTCTGTTCCTCCACTCTGCCAAGAATCCTGCCTTTAACCCTGTAATCTGCATTCAAATTCGACCTTCCAAAATGAATCACATCACACTTTCCAAGGTTGAACACCATCTGCTACTTCTCAGCCCAGTTCTGCATCCTGTCAATGTCCCGCTGCAACCTACAACAGCCCTCCACACTGTCCACAACTCGACCAACCTTTGTGTCATCAGCAAACTTACTAACCCACCCTTCCACTTCCTCATCCAAGTCATTTATAAAAATCACAAAGAGCAGAGGTCCCAGAACTGATCCCTGTGGAACACCACTGCTCTCTGAGCTCCAGGCTGAATACTTTCTATCTACTACCATCCTCTGTCTTCTATAGGCCAGCCAATTCTGTATCCAGACAGCCAGATTTCCCTATATCCCATGTCTCCTTACTTTCTGAATGAGCCTACCATGGGGAATCTTAACAAATGCCTTACTGAAATCCATGTACACCACATCCACTGCTGTACCTTCATCAACGTGTTTTGTCACATCCTCAAAGAATTCAATAAGGTTAGTGAGGCATGACCTGTCCCTCACAAAGCCATGCTGACTATCTCTAATCAAACTATGGTTTTCCAAGTAATCAGTATTCCTGTCTCTCAAAATCCACTGCAATACTTTGCCCACTACAGACATAAGACTGATTGGTCTGTATTTGCCAAGATTATTCCTATTCCCTTTCGTGAACAAAGGAATAACATTTGCCACCCTCCAATCATCTGGCAGTACTCCAGTGGACATTGAGGAAGCAAAGATCATCGCCAAAGGCACATGAATCTCTTCCCTCACTTCCTGTAGTATCCTAGCGAATATCCCATCTGGTCCAGGGGACTTAGCTATCCTCATGTTTTTCAAAATTTTGAGTAGATCCTCCTTAACATCAAACTGTTCAGGCGTATCGGCCTGTTTCACACTGTCGTCAAAAATGTCAAGGTCCCTCTCAGTAGTGACTACTGAAGCAAAGTATTCGCGAAGGATCTCCCCTACCTCCTCCAACTCCAGGCACAAGTTCCCTCCACTATCAGCCCTACCCTCACTATGGCCATCCTCTTGTTCCTCACATAAGTGTAGAACACCTTAGGGTTTTTCATGCCCCCTCCTGAGTTCATTCTTCAGTTCCTTCCTGGCTACCTTGTAACCCTCTAGAGCCCTGTCTGATCCTTGCCGCCTCAACCTTAAGTAAGCTTCATTCTTCCTCTTGATTGGATGTTCCACATCCCCTGTTACCCAAGGTTCCTTCACCCTACCATCCCTTCCTTGCCTCAATGAGACAAACCTATCCAGCGCTATCAGCAAGCACTCCCTAAACAACCTCCATATTTCTGTTGTGCATTTCCCTGAGAATATCTGTTCTTAATCTAGGTGCCCCATTTCCTGTGTAAAGCATTGTAATTCCCTCTCCCTCAATTAAATACTTTCCCATACCATCTGCTCCTATCCCTCTCCGTGACTATAGTAAAGGTCAGGGAGTTGTGATCACTCTCACCGAAATGCTCTCCCACCAAGAGATCCAATACCTGACATGGTTCATTGTCAAGCATCCAATCCTATATGGCCTCTCCTCCAGTCAGCCAATGTACATACTGAGTCAGGAACCCTTCCTGGACAGTCCTGACAAAAACTGTTCCATCCAAACTATTTGAACTAAGGAGGTTCCAATCAATATTAGGGAAGTTAAAATCACCCATGACAACAACCCTGGTTCTTATGCACCTTTCCAACATCTGCCTCCTGATCTGCTCTTCTGTCTCTGTTGCTGTTGTGGGCCCTGTAGAAAACTCAGAATAAAGTGACTGCTCCTTTCCTGTTTCTGACTTCGGCCCATACTGACTCTGTAGACAAACCCTCCTCGATGCCCTCCCTTTCTGCAGCTATGACACTATCCCTGATTAGCAATGCCAACCCCCCACCCCATTCCTTTTGAAACATCCATACCCTGGAACATCCTGCCCCTGTGATATCCAAGTCTCCATAATGGCCACAACATCATAGTTCCAAATACTGATCCATGCTCCAAGTTCATCACCTTTATTCCTGACACTTCTTGCGTTAAAGTAGACACATTTCAACCCATCACACTGACTGCACCTTTGTCCTATCAACTGTCTATCCCTCCTCACAGACTCTGCAAGCTGTATCTGCCTGTTTACTGGCTACTCCATCCTCAGATCTGTAACTCTGGTTCCCTTGCCAAACTAGTTTAAACCCTCCCAAAGCGATCTCGCAAGCCTCCTGCCCAAGGTATTGGTGACCCGACAGTTCAAGTTTAACCCATCCTACTTGTACAGGTCCCACCTTCCTGTACCCTCAGTGTGACTACCTCCCTATAACTCCTCTCCATCACCCCCTCAGCCTTCCGAATGATCTGAAGTTCATCCAACTGCAGTTCCCTAACGCGGTCTGTGAGGGGCTGGAGTTGGGAGCACTTCTCGCAGGCAAAGTCAGCAGGGACACTTGTGGTGACCTCCCACATCCTGCAAGAAGAACATGCAATTGCTATTGCCCTAGCCTCCATCCCCTCTGCTCTAAATTGCCAGGAGAGATTGAATAAATGAAATAAAAATGTATCACCTTACCAACCCTTTTTTGGTTAGGGGAGGAAACCAGGTGGGTGACACTACACTTGGAGTGTTTCGGGTTTAGCCACAGCCCAAATATATCAGTTCACGTGCCCAGCAATCCCTGTGTCTGCGTCCACTCCTGTTGACCCTTCGCACCTCCTATTCACGAGGTAAGTCTATAGGAAGGAAATTTACCTTCCCAGCAGCCCCCTGGTCCGTGCTCTCACCACTCCCGCTGCTGTAATGGAGGCCACTGATTCACAAGGTGAATCTTTCAAACAGAATGACTTACATTTTTCTAGCACCTTTCTCAACTGCATAAGATCCCAAAGTGTTTTACCGCCAGTGAAGTGAGGTGCAGTCACTATCATGATTTGGTTTGATTTATTATTGTCACATGTACCACAATACGGTGAAAAGTTTTGTATGCTAACCAGACAAATCATTCCTTGTTAAAGTACATCAGGGTAATTGGAACAGAAACACAAAATGTCATGTTACAGCTACAGAAAGGTGCAGAGAAAGATGAACTCTAATGTATGAGAGATCTGTTCAAACCTCTGATAACAATGGGGAAGAAGCTGTCCTTGAGCTAATTTGTGCACAGCAAGATCTCTCAGACAGCAATGTGTGAATGAAAGGTAGGAAGGAAAGTAAGTTGTAAAGAGAGCACAGATTGGGTATAACAAGTTATTGATGGCTTATGATAGCAGACAAAGATGTGGCAAATGGGGCATGGACGGACAGCGCTGGTGAGAAATGACTAATGATTCAGGCAGAAGTCAGTTTGGTCACCAAGACTGAGAAGAGGATTGTGGACAGAGGCAGAACTGCTCGGAAAGCAGCTTTGGAAAATGAATGAGTTCGTGAGATAAAACACTTACGTTTTGAGGGAAAAGGAGAGGGACGCTCTAAGGTCTTTCTGTCAAAGTACAATGGGAGTCCATTCAGTTTCTATAAATATATAAAACGAAGGAGTGGCTAAACTACTTGGGAGGATGAGGAGGGGAATTTAGTTATGGGATATGATGAAATGGTCAAGGCATTGAACAGGTACTTAGTATCGCTCTTCACAGAGGAGGGCACTAACAACATGCCAGTAATTGAGAAAGGAATGAAGGTAGGTGAGGACCTGGAAACGATCATTATTACGGAAGAGGTAGTGTTGGGCAAGCTAATGGAGCTAAGGATAAACAAGTCTCCTGGTCCTGATGGGAGTGCATCCCAGGGTACTAAAAGAAATGGCGGGAGAAATAGCAGGTAGACTGGGGGTAATTTTCCAAAATTTACTGGAGTCTGAGGCAGTCCCAGCAGATTGGAAAACAGCAAATGTGACGCCAGTTTAAAGAGGGAGGTAGACAAAAGATGGGGAATTATAGACCGGTTAGCTTAACCTCTGTAGTGGGGAAGATACTTGAGTCTATTATCAAGGAAGAAATAGCACGGCATCTCGATAGAAGTTGTCCTGTTGAGCAGACGCAGATTGGGTTCATGAAGGGCAGGTCATGCTTAACTAATCTTTTGGAATTCTATGAAGACATTACGAGCAAGATGGACAGTGGGGACCTGGTGGATGTCATGTACCTCGATTTCCAAAAGACCTTCAACAAGGTGCCACACAAGAGGCTGCTGCAGAAGATAAGGATGCAAGGCATTAGGGGTAGAGTATTAGCGTGGATCGAGGACTGGTTGACTGACAGGAAGTAAAAAGCGGGGATAAAAGAGTACTATTCTGGCTGTCAATCAGTAACTAGTGATGAGCCTCAGGGATCAGTGTTGGAACCACAATTATTCACAATTTATATAGATGATTTGGAGTTGGGGACCACGTGTAGGTGTGTCCAAGTTTGCCGCTGACACTAAGATGAGTGGCAGAGCATAGTGTGCAGAGGACTGAGAAACTTTGCAGAGGAACAGAGATACATTGAGTGAGTGGGCAAAGGTCTGGCAGATGGAGTACAATGTTAATAAATGTGAAGTCATCTATTTTGGTCAGAGTAACAGTAAAAAGGACTATTACTTGAATGGTAAAACATTGCAGCACGCTGCTGTGCAGAGGGACCTGGGTGTCCTTGTGCATGAATCACAGAGGGTTGGTCCGCAGGTACAACAGGTAATTAGGAAGGCAAATGGAATTTTGTCCTTCAGTGCTAAAGGGATTGAGTTCAAAAGCAGGGAGGTTATGTTGCATCTGTACAGGGTGCTGTTGAGGCCACACCTGGAGGACTGTGCGCAGTTTTGGTCTCCTTACTTGTGAAAGGATGTACTGGCACTGGAGGGGGTGCAGAGGAGGTTCACTAGAATTCCAGAATTGAGGGGGTTGATTTATGGATGAGAGAGTGAGTAGACTAGGATTATATTCATTGCAATTTGGAAGAATAAGGGCAGGGGGATCTTACAGAAACATGTAACATTATGAAGGGAATCGATAAGATAGAAGTAGAGAGGATGTTTCCACTGGCAGCTGAAACTAGGACAGGAGGGCATAGCCTCAAAATTACAGGGAGCAGATTTAGGACTGAGTTGAGAAGGAACTTTTTCACCCAGAGGGTTGTAAATCTATGGAATTCCCTGCCCAGTGAAGTAGTTGACGCTATTTCAGTAAAAGCTTTTAAAGCCAAGACATATTTTTTGAATAATAAAGGAATTAAGGGATACAGTGAGAGAGCGGGTAAGTGGAGCTGAGTCCATGATAAGATCAGCCGTGATCTTATTGAGTGATGGAGCAGGCCTGAGGGGTTGGACGGCCTGCTCCTGCTCCTGGTTCTTCTGTTCTCAGATCCTCTCAGTGCCTTGAGTGCATGTTTCCTGTATCAGTTAGAACTGCCTTGGTGTGTTTGTTCTTCATATGCAAAGATTGTACAGAATCGAACTGCTCCACTGACCATGTGTATATAAAGATTGTTATGAATAAAGTACATTTTTGAAATTAAAAAAACGTAAGTTTTATCGTGGTAGTCTGCTCGGGGTAGAGAGTGGGAGTGAGAGATCTCAGTTTGGTGATGACTGTGTTAAGTTGGGTGATCAGTTCCTGGATTATTGGCTGTTGTTGATGGGGTTGATAAAGTTCACTGTAGCAGGAGAACTCAGCCTTGTGGAATCCTCTTCCTGCAGTATGTGGAGATTAGGGGTACTGCCAGTCTCCATGGTGACTACGTGTGCAGCAAGTGTGTTCAGCTGCAGCTCCTCATTTGCAACATGGAGCACCCGGACTCAATATGGGGTTGCCCATGAGGCTGAGAATATCATGGATAGCTCGGTTAGGGAGCTGGTCACACCACCAGGAAGGGCTACACAGAGAAAGAGTTGAGTGATTGCCAGAAAGTGTGCGCAGGAGTTCCCTGTGGCTATACCCCTCATACACAGACATGCTGTTTTGGATACCATTAAGAGAGTCATAGAGATGTGCAGCAAAGAAATAGACTCTTTAATCGAACTCGTCCATGCCAGCCAAATAGCCTGACCTAATCTATTCCCATTTGCCAGCACTTGGCCCATATCGCTCTAAACCCTTCCTATTCATATACCCATCCAGATGCCTTATAAATGCTGTAATTGTACCAGCCTCCACCACTTCCTTTGGCAGCTCATTCCATACATACACTATCCTCTGTGTGAAAAAGTTGCCTCTCAGGTCCCTTTTAAATCTTTCCCCTCTCACCTTAAACCTATGCCCGCTAGTTTTCGACACCCCTACCCTGGGAAAAATACCTTGGCTATGTCCATCATGATCTTATAAACCTCTATAAGGTCACCCCTCAGCCTCCGATGCTCCAGGGAAAACAGCCCCAGCCTGTTCAGCCTCTCCCTGTAGCTCAAACATAACATCCTTGTGACTCTTTTCTGAACCCTTTCAAGTTTCACAATATCTTTCCGATAGGGAAAGCAGCAGCGGTGGCTGGGGTCAATTACACCATGATTAGCTCTGTTGTACAGCAGGGAGGGTCAGAGTGGAGATGAGCAGTGGTGATAGGGGACTGTATAGTCAGGGCTCAGATAGGTAATTCTGTGGCTGCATGTGAAACTTCAGGTTGGTTGTTGTCTCCTTGGCGTCACAATCAAGGATGTCTCTGAGAGGGCACACGATATTCTGAAGGGTGGAGGGTGAGCAATCAGAGATTGTGGTCCCTATTGGTACCAACAATATTTGCAGAGATTCCTGCAAAGGGAGTTCAGGGAGTTAGGCAGGAAGTTGAAAAGCTTGACGTCTAGGATTATAATCGCAAAATTACATCCTGTGCCATGTGTCAGTGAGACTAGGAATAGGAAGATAGTAGTTTGTGATAATACTATGGTGTTTTGACACAGAGTAAACCCTCCTGCTTAATTTAAAACCAGCGACACAGCAAAGATTTATCCCATGCAGTAATCTGTAAAAAACTTCAAGCAGCCAAGAACAATTTAAAGTAAAAATTGACAACTTTATATCTTAAAGTATAACAGAGAATAATTAACTAACCACTATTTACAATTCCTTCCTCTAACCTACCTTTTACCTTCCCTTCTATAATACTAATCAGATAAAACTCCCAATTAAAATTTACAAAAAAATTCAAATTTTAAAACCAGCCAGTGGTCAAATCTTCTCTTTATCACCGTCGGTGGATTGGCTCTCCAGGTCTGTGTTGAGGGTTTTCTCTGTGCACAATCCTTCTCTGGACAGGTACCTCTCAGAGAGCTCTGACTAGCAGTTGGTCTGGTGGCTGTTCTCCTCCCCAGCTGTTCAATTTTCCCCCGGTCTTATACCCCCAAAGCACCGGATTGTGTCATTGACTTTTAAGATTGTCAATATACTCAATTCAAACTTGATTGGAGTTTGGTATTTTCGGGATATAATTTAAACTGATTGGCCTGATTCAAATCTGTTTTGTCGTTTCCAGGCAACCAGCTACCCCAGTAGCTGGAGCACATGTTATATTGTGTGTTATTGAGAACACTTGGTGCTGTCACTACTAGATTTTACTCTGTTAAATGTACAGTACACCCACATCTTCATAACAATGGTTTTGAGAGATGTATTTTGTCCTTTTTTTTTCACCTTGTCATACTCACCAGATACCTTCTCTGTTAGTGATGCAAATACCTCACTCGGTTTACCTGTCAACTATGTTTGAACCAACAATACACACATGGTCATTGGCCATTTCATTTGTTTCACCACTTTCTCAACTGAAAAGGGCTTTGGCCCCAGTTAGGGTATGGTGTGCAGTTCTGGTCTCCACATGATGAGAGGGATGTGATTGCACTGGAGAGGGGACAGTGGAGATTTACCTGGAAGGTTTCAGTTATGAAAAGATTGGACAGCCTGGGATTGTTTTCCTTGGAGCAGAGGACACTGAGGGGTCGACAGGAAGAAATCTTTCCCTGTGGTGAAGGGATCGATCACCTCCGCAGGGTGGAGGGCCTCTGTGTAGCTGTAACAATAATTCCTGTAGTCAAGATTAGAGTGGTGCTGGAAAAGCACAGCAGGTCAGGCAGCATCTGCGGAGCAGGAAAATCGACGTTTCAACCCTTCATCAAATGCTGCCTGAGCTGCCATGCTTTTCCAGCACCACTCTAATCTTGACTCTGATCTCCAGCATCTGCAGTCCTCACTTTCGCCTACAACAATTCCTGAGCCAACCCATCACTGCCTGGCCTGAGGTATATCCTTGAGATATGATGCTAACTGGCTACGTTAATGTGAGGTCAATCAGTAGTTAGGCAATAGGCTCGCAAACAAAGTTTTATGCGTTCAACGTTTATTCCTTTGGATAAGGTGAAGCTGTACAAAAGTTTCAGGAAGAAATTCCAAAGTTCCAGCCTCTGACAGTGAAGTGAAGGGAATGAGTGATTCACAAGAGCCTACAGCAGGAGAGCTGCAGGGATCCTGGAGTGTTGTCCAAAATTCATTGTCATCGCAGGTCAGCGAGCACACGGGTGATGGGGAAATGTGATTCAATGTGACTCGGACAGAACTGTTTTATGAGTTCAGGTTTACACAGGCTGTAGGTTAGAAGGCTAACCAGATGATGTTGGAACTGTCAATCTGCAAGTGTTTTCCCCGAATGACATACTATCCCGGATTTAGATTTGTAATCACTGTCGTTCATCCTTGGAATTCCTTACTGGGCTGTACCATGGGGGTCACAATGAGCGAGCAGTTAAAGAATCTCACTACTCGTATTGACCCCTATCCTTCATACATAGTTAGGTTGGGGGCAACCTGATAGAGATAATGAACGGGAGAATGATGCAGGACCCAGGCTGATCTCATGGGGAACTCGTGCTGAATTTAAATTCAATTTAAAAATCTGAAATATGAAGCTAGTCTCAGTGATGGTGACGACCAGCGATTGTTGTTAAAAACCCATCTGGTTCAGGAATGTCCTTCTGGGAAGGAAATCTGCTGTCCTGACCTGATCTGGCTTCAAGTGATTTCTAAGCAACAGCAATGTGGTTGACTCCTAACTACCCTCTGAAGTGGCCACTGTGTCCATTAAGTATTTGGAGTGGACAGCAGATACTTGCCTTGTCTAGAACACCCACATCCCATGAAAGAATAAGGAGAGTAGTTAACATACTGATCTCTGATCCCAGTTTGTAAATTAAAACAAACCAGGAGATTTGAGCATAAACTCTGGGAGAGTTGGAATAGACTGTGTTGGGCAGGACTCCATCCCCCTGGGGAGCACTGAGCTTCAGGAATGTGCTGCCATCCTCATACAGTGGCTGCTGAACCTCTCTCCTTCTGAACGGGAGCCACACCAATTGTGAGTCAGTGGAATTCCCTGCCTAGTGAAGCAGTTGAGGCTACCTTGTTGAATATTTTTAAAGCAAGGTTAGATTTTTGAACAGTAAAGGAATTAAGGAATACAGTGAGAGGGTGGGTAAGTGGAGCTGAGTACATGGAAACATCAGCCATGATCCTGTTGAATTGGGGAGTAGGTTCGATGCGCCAGGCGGCCTACTCCTGCTCCTGGTTTTAAGTTCTTATCTCCTATGAAGATCCCATCGTGTATAAGGTAAGCGTCCTTGTCACAATTCCATGTGATGTCGTGGCTATGAGATTCTGCTGTGATCTTCCCCCTGTCTGTCTCATGAGAGACTTACAGGGTTGCAGTAGGATTTCTGAGTCTACGGCATCTGAAAGTTAAGAAAATCTTGGGAGAAAATATTGAGCCATTGCAAAAAACAAGTGTTTTTTTGAACACTTCATTTACTTAATTATTGGAGGCTGGGATGCGTGGATGTTTGAGCAGGAGCTATGTATGAACCAGTTTGGTTATGAAGAAGTACGTATCCTTACTGATTGTTTGGGTCCTGTAAGGACAGCGAGAGATGACAAGCCTTCTGTTCAGTCAGCAGCTCCTTGCTTCCTTCTCATGCTGCAGGCACTCTGCAGTGTGGGCCAGGTCTAATGGCCAGTCAACCCAGGAACAGGCCGTTCAGCCTGTCAGGCCCGTGCTGGAAAATTATTCCAACTCCGGGCACAAGCCCACAGGAAGAGATTGGAAATTGATGAGTCGGGAAGGAGGTGTGAAGTCTAGTTGTGATGTGTTACTGCTGGAACGCTGTTAAAGGGTGGAACTGAATTAAACGGTCAGGGAGAGGAATTACTGTGTGAAATGGAACAGAGTATACAATGAAAAGGTCAGCACATGACCTGAGAGATTGTGATTGATGAACTTGAGCCTGGTCAATTCTTCCTGCTCCTGATTCTTCATTGCCGGTCCAGGAACTGCAGGTTTATGGGATTCTTAGGAATAAGAACAATTCTGGACTTTGCAGGAACTTCCTTTGTTCCAGGCTCCAGTTTTAGCTGGAACTGTTTCAGCAGCTGAAATCAGAAAGAGTCATTTACATTTTTAGCCATTTACAGCCACAGAAAGTGGCCATTCTGCCCATTGTGTCTGTACCAATCCACAAAGATCTGACAACATTAATCCCACTTTCTAGCTTTTGGCCTGTAGCCCTGGAAGTATTCATAAATACCCTGCTCACAAGTTACAAGAGTTTGTGACTCAACCACCCTTTCAGGAAGGGTCACTCGACTTGAAACGTTAACTCTGATTTCTCTCCATAAATGCTGCCAGACCTGCTGAGCTTTTCCAGCAATGTCTGGTTTTGCACCCTTTCAGGCAGTTAGTTCCAGACTCCCACCACCCTCTGGGTGAAACAAATTCTCAACTCTCTTCTTTGCCTTCAACCTTTTAGCATAAATCTATGCCCCACAGGTCATTAACCGCACTACTGATGGAATAAAGTGCCTTTTCTAACTGTATCCCTCATAATCATATAGACCTCTATCAGATCTCCCCTTGATCTTCGCTACTCCAACCATACCAACTCCAGCCTATCCAGTCTTTTCCTCATAGCTCAGCCTCTCCAGCCCAGGTAAATCTCTGCACCTTCTCCACTGCAGTCCCATCTTCCTGTGACCTGAACTGTACACAATGTGGGCCCAAACTGGTTTTGTCCAGCTCCGTGCACTTGTATTCCAATGCCTCGGCTAAGAAAGCTAAGGATCTCATATGCGCTCAGAACCACCTTATAAGACCGTGAAAACATAGCAGCAGAAGTAGGCCATTCAGCCCATCGAGTCTGCTGTGCCATTCAATGAGATCATGACTGATCTGATAACCCTCGACTCCACGCTCCTGCCTTCTCCCCCAGACCCTTGGTTCCCTTCCTGATTTAAAATCTATCGATCTCAACCCTGACCATACTCAATGACCCAGCCTCAACAGCCCTCTGTGGGAATAAATTCCACAGATTCACTCCCCTCGGAGAGAGGCGATTCCTCCTCATCTCTACCTTCAATGGTGGACCCCTTATTCTGAGATGATGCCCCTCTGGTCCCACAAGGGGAAACAGTTTCTCCACACCTACCCTGTCAAATCCCCTAAGAATCTTCTACCTTTCAATAACGTCACCTCTCGTCCTTCTGTACTCCAATGAGTACAAGTCTAATCGACCCAATATTTCCTTATAAGACAGAACACTCATATCTGACATTGACCTAATGAACCTTCTGTGCACAGCCTCCACGGCCCAAGGGGCCAGCTGTGGTCTGAGTAGTTTTAGCTCTGCCTCCCTTCTCCCTAACCTGTTCCCTTCAGGGATCTATGGATACAGAGCCACACTGTGCCTGCTCTGGTTGACAGAGTCGAGCTGCCACCAGTCCTTACCCTGGCCAGTGTCAGTTGCATTTCCAGCTCAGCAACCCTTCGCCCTATGCAGCTGCGGACACCGAATCCAAACGGCATCGAGCTGAACGGGTGGTGCTTGTGTTTATCTGCTTCTCGGAGCCAGCGTTCTGGCTTGAAGAGGTGAGGGCCCGGAAAGTTCTGTTCACTGTAGGACATTGCGTAGTGACACAGGATAAATGTTGTCTGTAAGGAAGTAAGGAATGGTACAATGACAGAAACAATAACAGGACTTACGAGAGATTTTCAATCTGGTACAGAACCACTTCCCAGTATCTGGACTCGAAACGTTCAATCTGTTTCCCTCTGCACTGATACTGGCAGACCTGCTGAGTTTCACCAGTATTGTTTGGTTTTGTTTGTTTCAGATCTCCAGCATTTACAGCTCTCGGTTTGTCTTAATCTGAGAATATTTCCAAGGCAGGCCCAGCGTACTTCCATAAACCTGCAGGGCCTGTCACTGCCATTGCCTGAACGTTGGAGGGAAGCACCAGATAACATTGGTGTGAGCGGGGTCCACATCTCTCTCTTTCTCTCACTCGGTGAGAGTGGTCCCAACCTCTCAATCTCTGTGGTGTCTGACTCTGTACGGTGTAACTGTGGGTCTGTCTCTGTCTCTCTCGGTGTGAGTGTGTCTCTGTCTCCCGGTGTGTGTGTGTCTCTGTCTCGGAGTGAGTGTGTCTCAGTCTCTCTGGGTGTGAGTCTGTCTCTGTCTCTGGGTGTGAGTGTGTCTCTGTTTCGGTGTGAGTGTGTCTGTCTCTTGGTGTGAGTGTGTCTTTCTCTCTCGGTGTGAGTGTGTCTCTGTCTGTCTGGGTGTGAGTGTGTGTGAATGTGTCTCTGTCTCTCGGTCTGTATGTGTGTCTCTGTCTCTGGGTGAGAGTGTGACTCTGTCTCTCTCAGTGTGAGTTTGACTCTGTCTCTCTGGGTGAGAGTGTGTCTCTGTTTCTCTGGGTGTGAGTGTGTGTCTCTGTTTCTCTGGGTGTGAGTGTGTGTCTCTGTGTCTCTCGGTGTGAGTGTGTGTCTCTGTCTCTCTGGGTGTGAGTGTCTCTGTTTCTCTGGGGGTGAGAGTGTGTCTCTGTTTCTCTGGGTGTGAGTGTGTGTCTCTGTGTCTCTCGGTGTGAGTGCGTGCCTCTGTCTCTCTGGGTGGGAGTGTGAGTCTCTGTCTCTGGGTGTGAGCGTGTGTGAGTGTGTCTGTGTCTCAGTGTGAGTGTGTCTCTGTCTCTGGGTGAGCGTGTGTCTCCGTCTCTGGGTGTGAGTGTGTCTCTGCCTCTCTCAGTGTGAGTGGGTCTCTGTCTCTGGGTGTGAGTCTGTCTCTGTCTCTGGGTGTGAGTGTGTCTCTGTCTCTGGATGTGAGTGTGTCACTGTGTCTCTCAGTGTATGTGTCTCTGTCTCTCTCAGTGTGAGTGTGTCTCTGTCTCTGGGTGTGAGTGTGTCTCTGTCGCTCTTGGTATGAGTGTGTCTCTGTCTCTCTCGGTGTGAGTGTGTCTCTGTCTCTGGATGTGAGTGTATCTCTGTCTCTGGGTGTGAGTGTGTCTCTGTCTCTCTGGGTGTGAGTATGTGTCTCTGTCTCTCTGGGTGTGAGTGTGTCTCTGTCTCTGGGTGTGAGTGTATCTCTGTCTCTGGGTGTGAGTGTCTCTGTCTCTCCGGGTGTGAGTGTGTGTCTCTGTCTCTCTTGGTATGAGTGTGTGTCTGTCTCTGGGTATGAGTGTGTGTCTGTCTCTGGGTGTGAGTATGTGTCTCTGTCTCTCTGGGTGTGAGTGTGTCTCTGTCTCTGGGTGTGAGTATGTGTCTCTGTCTCTCTGGGTGTGAGTGTGTGTCTCTGTCTCGCTCGGTGTAAGTGTGTCTCTGTCTCTGGGTGTGAGTGTGTCTCTGTCTCTGGGTGTGAGTGTGTCTCTGTCTCTCTGGGTGTGAGTGTGTGTCTTTGTCTCTCTCGGTGTGAGTGTGTGTCTTTGTCTCTCTCGGTGTGAGTGTGTGTCTCTGTCTCGCTCGGTGTAAGTGAGTCTCTGTCTCTCTGGGTGTGAGTGTGTGTCTCTGTCTCTCTCTGGGTGTGAGAATGTGTCTCTGTCTCTCTCGGTGTGAGTGTGTCTTTGTCTCTCTCGGTGTGAGTGTGTCTCTGTCTCTCTCAGTGTGAGTATGTGTCTCTGTCTCTCTCGGTGTGCGTCTCTGTCTCGGTGTGAGTGTGTCTCTGTGTCTGGGTGTGAGTGTGTCTCTCTCTCGGTATGAGTGTGTGTCTCTGTCTCTCTCAGTGTGAGTGTGTCTCTGTCTCTCTGGGTGTGAGTGTGTCTCTGTCTCTCTCGGTGTGAGTGTGTATCTCTCAGTGTGAGTGTGTGTCTCTGTCTCTGGGCGTGAGTGTGTCTCTCTCTCGGTGTGTGTATGTGTCTCTGTCTCTCGGTGTGAGTGTGTCTCTGTCTCTCTCGGTGTGAGTGTGTCTCTGTCTCTCGGTGTGAGTGTGTCTCTGTCTCTCTGGGTGAGAGTGTGTCTCTGTCTCTCTGGGTGAGAGTGTGTCTCTGTCTCTCTGGGTGTGAGAGTGTGTCTCTGTCTCTCGGTGTGAGTGTGTCTCTGTCTCTATCGGTGTGAGTCTGTCTCTGGGTGTGAGTGTGTCTCTGTCTCTCTGGGTGAGAGTGTGTCTCTGTCTCTCTGGGTGTGAGAGTGTGTCTCTGTCTCTCGGTGTGAGTGTGTCTCTGTCTCTCTGGGTGTGAGAGTGTGTCTCTGTCTCTCGGTGTGAGTGTGTCTCTGTCTCTATCGGTGTGAGTCTGTCTCTGGGTGTGAGTGTGTCTCTGTCTCTCTGGGTGAGAGTGTGTCTCTGTCTCTCTGGGTGTGAGAGTGTGTCTCTGTCTCTCTGGGTGTGAGAGTGTGTCTCTGTCTCTCGGTGTGAGTGTGTCTCTGTCTCTATCGGTGTGAGTCTGTCTCTGGGTGTGAGTGTGTCTCTGTCTCTCTCAGTGTGAGTGTGTCTCTGTCTCTCGGTGTGAGTGTGTCTCTGTCTCTCTCAGTGTGAGTGTGTCTCTGTCTCTCTCGGTGTGAGTGTGTCTCTGTCTCTCTCGGTGTGAGTGTGTCTCTGTCTCTCAGTGTGAGTGTGACTCTGTCTCTCTGGTTGAGAGTCTGTCTCTGTCTCTCTGGGTGAGAGTGTGTCTCTGTGTCTCTCGGTGTGAGTGTGTGTCTCTGTGTCTCTCGGTGTGAGTGTGTGTCTCTGTCTCTCTGGGTGGGAGTGTGAGTCTCTGTCTCTGGGTGTGAGCGTGTGTGAGTGTGTCTGTGTCTCAGTGTCAGTGTGTCTCTGTCTCTGGGTGAGCGTGTGTCTCTGTCTCTGGGTGTGAGCGTGTGTGAGTGTGTCTGTGTCTCAGTGTGAGTGTGTCTCTGTCTCTGGGTGAGCGTGTGTCTCTGTCTCTGGGTGTGAGTGTGTCTCTGTCTCTCTCGGTGTGAGTGGGTCTCTGTCTCTGGGTGTGAGTCTGTCTCTGTCTCTGGGTGTGAGTGTGTGTGTGTGTGTGTCTCTGTCTCTGGATGTGTGTGTCACTGTCTCTCTCAGTGTATGTGTCTCTGTCTCTCTCAGTGTGAGTGTGTCTCTGTCTCTGGGTGTGAGTGTGTCTCTGTCGCTCTTGGTATGAGTGTGTCTCTGTCTCTGGATGTGAGTGTATCTCTGTCTCTCTGGGTGTGAGTGTGTCTCTGTCTCTCTGGGTGTGAGTGTGTCTCTGTCTCTCTGGGTGTGAGTATGTGTCTCTGTCTCTCTGGGTGTGAGTGTGTCTCTGTCTCTGGGTGTGAGTGTATCTCTGTCTCTGGATGTGAGTGTCTCTGTCTCTCTGGGTGTGAGTGTGTGTCTCTGTCTCTCTCTGGGTGTGAGTGTGTGTCTCTGTCTCTCTCGGTGTGAGTGTGTCTTTGTCTTTCTCGGTGTGAGTGTGTCTCTGTCTCTCTCGGTGTGAGTGTGTGTCTCTGCCTCTCTTGGTGTGAGTGTGTCTCTGTCTCTCGGTGTGAGTGTGTCTCTGTCTCTCGGTGTGAGTGTCTCTGTCTCTCTCGGTGTGAGTGTCTCTGTCTCTCTCGGTGTGTGTGTGTGTGTGTGCCTCTGTCTCGGTGTGACTGTGTCTCTGTCTCTCTGGGTGTGAGTATGTGTCTCTGTCTCTCTCGGTGTGCGTCTCTGTCTCGGTGTGAGTGTGTCTCTGTCTCTGGGTGTGAGTGTGTCTCTCTCTCGGTATGAGTGTGTGTCTCTGTCTCTCTCGGTGTGAGTGTGTATCTCTCAGTGTGAGTGTGTGTCTCTGTCTCTGGGCGTGAGTGTGTCTCTCTCTCGGTGTGTGTGTATGTGTCTCTGTCTCTCGGTGTGAGTGTGTCTCTGTCTCTCTCGGTGTGAGTGTGTCTCTGTCTCTGGGTGTGAGAGTGTGTCTCTGTCTCTCGGTGTGAGTGTGTCTCTGTCTCTATCGGTGTGAGTCTGTCTCTGGGTGTGAGTGTGTCTCTGTCTCTCTCGGTGTGTGTGTCTCTGTCTCTCTCAGTGTGAGTGTGTCTCTGTCTCTCTCGGTGTGAGTGTGTCTCTGTCTCTCAGTGTGAGTGTGTCTCTGTCTCTCTCGGTGTGAGTATGTCTCTGTCTCTCTCGGTGTGAGTGTGTTTCTGTCTCTCTCGGTGTGAGTGTGTCTCTGTCTCTCGGTGTGAGTGTGTCTCTGTCTCTCTCGGTGTGAGTATGTCTCTGTCTCTTTCAGTGTGAGTGTGTCTCTGTCTCTCGGTGTGAGTGTGTCTCTGTCTCTCTCGGTGTGAGTGTGTCTCTATCTCTCTCGGTGTGAGTGTGTCTCTGTCTCTCGGTGTGAGTATGTCTCTGTCTCTCTCAGTGTGAGTGTGTCTCTGTCTCTCTCAGTGTGAGTGTGTCTCTGTATCTCTCGGTGTGAGTGTGTCTCTATCTCTTGGTGTTAGTGTGTCTTGCTCTCTCGGTGTGTGTGTGTGTCTCTGTCTCTCGGTGTGAGTGTGTCTCTGTCTCTCTCTGGGTGTGAGTGTCTGTCTCTGGGTGTGTGTGTCTCTGTCTCTGGGTGTGAGTGTATTTCTGTCTCTCTGGGTGTGAGTGTGTCTGTCTCTCAGTGTGAGTGTGTCTCTGATTCTCTGGGTGTGAGTGTGTCTCTCTCTGGGTGTGAGTGTGCCTCTGTCTCTCTGGGTGTGAGTGTGTCTCTGTCTCTTGGTGTTAGTGTGTCTCGCGTTCTCTCTCGGTGTGTGTGTGTGTCTCTGTCTCTCGGTGTGAGTGTGTCTCTGTTTCTCTCGGTGTGAGTGTGGGTCTGTCTCTCGGTGTGAGTGTGTCTCTGTCTCTCTGGGTGTGAGTGTGTGTCTCTGTCTCTGGTTGTGTGTGTCTCTCTATCTCTCTCGGTGTGAGTGTGTGTCTCTGCCTCTGGTTGTGTGTGTCTCTCTGTCTCTCTCGGTGTGAGTGTGTCTCTGTCTCTCTGGGTGTGAGTGTGTCTCTGTCTCTCTGGGTGTGAGTGTGTCTCTGTCTCTGGGTGTGAGTGTATCTCTGTCTCTGGGCGTGAGTGTGTCTCTGTCTCTCTTGGTGTGAGTGTTGGTCTGTCTCTGGGTGTGAGTGTGTCTCTCTCTCAGTGTGAGTGTGTGTCTCTGTCACTCTCGGTATGAGTGTGTCTCTGTCTCTTGGTGTGAGTGTCTCTGTCTCTCTCGGTGTGTGTGTGTGTTTCTGTCTCGGTGTGAGTGTGTCTCTGTCTGGATGTGAGTGTGTGTCTCTGTCTCTGGGTGTGAGTGTGTCTCTGTCTCTGGGTGTGAGTGTGTCACTGTCTCTCTTAGTGTGAGTGTGTCTGTCTCTCTCTGTGTGAGTCTGTCTCTGTCTCTGGGTGTGAGTGTGTCTCTGTCTCTCTTAGTGTGAGTGTGTCTGTCTCTCTCTGTGTGAGTCTGTCTCTGTCTCTGGGTGTGAGTGTGTCACTGTCTCTCTCAGTGTGTATGTCTCTGTCTCTCCGTGTGAGTGTGTCTCTGGGTGTGAGCGTGTCTCTGTCTCAGTGTGTGTGTCTCTGTCTCTCTGGGTGTGAGTGTGTGTCTCTGTCTCTCTGGGTGTGAGTGTGTGTCTCTGTCTCTGGGTGTGAATGTGTGTGAGTGTGTCTCTATCTCTCTCGGTGTAAGTGTGTGTCTCTGTCTCGCTCGGTGTGAGTCTGTCTCTGGGTGTGAGTGTGTGTGAGTCTGTCTCTCAGTGTGTGTGTGTGTGTGTCTCTCAGTGTGAGTGTGTGTGTGTGTGTCTCTGTCTCGCTCAGTGTGAGTCTGTCTCTGGGTGTGAGTGTGTGTGAGTCTGTCTCTCAGTGTGAGTGTGTGTGAGTGTGTCTCTGTCTCTGGGTGTGTGTGTGTCTGTGTCTCTGGGTGTGTGTGTGTCTGTCTCTCAGTGTGAGTGTGTCTCCGTGTCTCTGGGTGTGAGTGTGTCTCTGTCTCAGTGTGAGTGTGTGTCTCTGTCTCTCTGGGTGTAAGTGTGTGTGTCTCTGGGTGTGTGTGTCTCTGTCTCTCTCGGTTTGAGTGTGTGTCTCTGTCTATGGGTGTGAGTGTGTCTCTGTCTCTGCGTGTGAGTGTGTCTGTCTTGGTGTGAGTGTGTGTCTCTGTCTCGCACGGTGTGAGTGTGTCTCTGTCTCTCTGGGTGTGTGTGTCTCTGTCTCTCTGGATGTGAGTGTGTGTCTCTGTCTCTCTCAGTGTGAGTATGTGTCTCTGTCTCTCTCGGTGTGCGTCTCTGTCTCGGTGTGAGTCTGTCTCTATCTCTGGGTGTGAGTGTGTGACTCTGGGTGTGAGTGTGTGTCTCTGTCTCTCTGGGTGTGAGTGTGTGTCTCTGTGTCTGGGTGTGAATGTGTGTGAGTGTGTCTCTATCTCTCTCGGTGTAAGTGTGTGTCTCTGTCTCGCTCGGTAAGAGTCTGTCTCTGGGTGTGAGTGTGTGTGAGTCTGTCTCTCAGTGTGAGTGTGTCTCTATCTCTCTCTGGGTGTGAGTGTGTGTCTCTGTCTCTGGCTGTGAATGTGTGTGAGTCTGTCTCTGTCTCTGGATGTGAGTGTGTCACTGTCTCTCTCAGTGTGTGTGTGTCTCTGTCTCTCAGTGTGTGAGTCTGTCTCTGTCTCTCTCGGTGTGAGTGTGTGTCTCTGTCTCTCTCGGTGTGCGTGTGTCTCTGTCTCTCGGTGTGAGTGTGTCTCTATCTCTTGGTGTTAGTGTGTCTCGCTTTCTCTCTCGGTGTGTGTGTGTCTCTGTCTCTCGGTGTGTGTGTGTCTCTGTCTCTCGGTGTGTGTGTGTCTCTGTTTTTCTCGGTGTGAGTGTGTCTATGTCTCTCTTGGTGTGAGTGTGGGTCTCTCTCTCTCAGTGTGAGTGTGTGTCTCTGTCTCTCTGGGTGTGAGTGTGTCTCTGTCTCTCAGTGTGAGTGTGTCCCTGTCTCTCTGGGTGTGAGTGTGTGTCTCTGTCTCTGGTTGTGTGTCTCTCTCTCTCTCGGTGTGAGTGTGTCTCTGTTTTTCTCGGTGTGAGTGTGTCTCTGTCTCTCTCGGTGTGAGTGTGGGTCTGTCTCTCAGTGTGAGTGTGTGTCTCTGTCTCTCTGGGTGTGAGTGTGTCTCTGTCTCTCGGTGTGAGTGTGTCTCTGTCTCTCTGGGTGTGAGTGTGTGTCTCTGTCTCTGGTTGTGTGTGTCTCTCTATCTCTCTGGGTGTGAGTATGTGTCTCTGTCTCTGGTTGTGTGTGTCTCTCTGTCTCTCTCGGTGTGAGTGTGTCTCTGTCTCTGGGTGTGAGTGTGTCTCTGTCTCTCTGGGTGTGAGTGTGTCTCTGTCTCTGGGTGCGAGTGTGTCTCTGTCTCTCTGGGTGTGACTGTTGGTCTGTCTCTATCTCTTGGCGTGAATGTGTGAGTCTTTCTCTGTCTCTGGGCGTGAGTTTGTCTCTGTCTCTCGGTGTGAGTCTGTCTCTGTCTCTGGGTGTGAGTGTGTCTCTGTCTTTCTGTGTGTGTGTCTCTGTCTCTCGGTGTGACTGTGGGTCTGTCTCTGTCTCTCGGTGTGACTGTTGGTCTGTCTCTATCTCTTGGCGTGAGTGTGTGTGTCTTTCTCTGTCTCTGGGTGTGAGTGTGTCTCTGTCTCTCGGTGTGTGTGTGTCTCTGTCTCTCTCGGTGTGTGTGTGTCTGTCTCTATCTCTTGGCATGAGTGTGTGGGTCTTTCTCTGTCTCTGGGTGTGTGTGTCTCTGTCTCTCTGGGTGTGAGTGTGTCTCTGTCTCTCGGTGTGTGTGTCTGTCTCTCGGTGTGACTGTGTGGGTCTGTCTCTGTCTCTCGGTGTGGGTCTGTCTCTGTCTCTCTCGGTGTGAGTGTTGGTCTGTCTCTGTTTCTCTCGGTGTGAGTGTGCATCCCTACTTCTCCCAGTTTATGAAGATATTTAGTGTAACTGTTTTTACCTCAGTTGCTTATTGACAGATTTGCTTACTTTCTGTGGAATATGGTAACCACCCAACACGATGTCCCTGTGCAGTGTGCGAACCACGTTTGGAACAACTGGGTACAACCTGGGGGGGAAAACAGAAGGAAAACTGACCATTTTGTTCTTGTATTTCAACTGCTTGTTGCGTGCCAGCCACCCTCTGCCAGATCCCCCTGTGTCCCCTCTACACATGCTCCCCCTCTCCCCTGCTTATTCCCCGTCCGTGTCCCCTCTAAGACATAGGAGCAGAAATTAGGCCATCTACTCTGCCACTCAATAATGGCTCAACTCCATTCTCCTGCTTCCTCCCCGTAACCCTCAATCCCTTTGGTACTCCAGAACCTATCTATCTCAGTCTTAAATAGACTCTCTATTAAAAATGACCTGGTTTCCACAGCCTCCTGTGGTAATGAACTCCATACTTATTCTGCTCTCGTGAGCCCTGTGCACTCTCCCCATGACCATCATTTATTGCCACCTCTAATTGCCCCTTGAACCGATGGCTTGCTTGACTATTTCCGAGGCTGGCTCAGGCTGTTGTGTGTTGCTGCCTCTGGGCTCCTGTAGGCCAGACCATGGAAGGATGGTAGATTTCCTTCACTCAAGGATAACACTGAACAGGCTGGGAGGTTGACAGCAATCTGTGATATATTTCATGATTGCTCTCACTGAAAGTAGTTTTCGATCGTAGATTTAATTCACCAAGTTTTAATTGTACTGGCTGCTGTGGTGAGTTTTGAACCCTTGTCCCTCGAGCTTTGGCCTGGAGTTTAGAGTTCAGCGATGTTACACAATGTCACTCTCCCCTAGTCTGAGACACTCGTTAAATACTGTATCATACTCTAGGGAGGGTACATCTCTGCATCTGTTCTCCACAGTAGTCACAGCTGAGAAGAATCCTGAGGTGCTGGCAGATGGAGGAGAGAACGTTGGTTATCACGGGAGGTGGATGTTTGAGAAGGGACCGGTCCATTTCAGGGACGTCTGTACTACACTTGAGGATCTGCAAGAAGGACTATCTCACTTTCTCTGTCACTCTCACACATTCACTCTCTCATACTCTCACTCTCTTACTCTCTCCCATTCTCTCCACTTTGACACACTCACTCTCACTGTCTCACTCTCACACACTCTCACATTCTCACTCTCTCACTCATAGTCTTACTCTCTCACACTCACTCTCTCACTCTTACTCTCTCACTCTCACATTCTCACTCTCTTACTCAAACTGGCTCACTCTCTCATTCTCTTTCACTGTCTCACACACTCTCTCCCTCTCACATTCTCACACTCTCAGTCTCACCCTTCTCCCTTCCTCGTCTTGCCCTCTCCCACCCTGCCCAGTGCCCTAACTGGGTTTTAGGTTAAGGGGTTTCATTAACCAGGGTGGGTAAAGTGTGCCCTCTCCAGTCCCCAGCGAGAGAGTGCAGGGTGACAGGGTAACTGAGCCGTTGGAACGAGAGCTGACAGGGAGGAGATTGATCTTCTTGTCATAGTCCAGATCAGCATCAAGATATGGTCTGATATTGGAAAGAACATGAACGTGGTCTTACTGAGGGAGTCATCCTGAACTAAGTTGTACATTTAATGACTATTAGTCGCATTTATATAGCACCTTAATCCACTCAAACCCACGCCCACTTCCATCTAGGGCAGCAGATCCATGGGAACACCATCCCCTGCAAGTTCCCCTCGAGCCCCTCACCATCCTGACTTGGAAATATAATCACCGTTCCTTCAGTGTCACTGGGTCAGAATCCTGGGATTCAGCACATGGACTGCAGCGGTTCAAGAAGGCAGCTCACCCCCACCTTCTCAAGGGGCAACTAGGGGTTAGACAGTAAATATTGGCCCAGCCAGTGATGGCCACGTCAACAGTAGAATATCCTAACAACTATATACAAGGATTGACGATAACCAAGGAGTACAATTGGTAAGAAAGCCATATCAGTGATGTCTGTATCATGGTGTGTGAACATGAGAATTTGATATACATGTAATGGTACCACAGTTATTGCTGAGGCCTGCCTACACATTACTGATGGTTATTTCTTATTTGATAAAGTTATTTTAGAGTTATACAGCATAGAAACAGACGCTTCATAGAGACATAGAGATGTACAGCACGGAAACAGACCCTTCGGTCCAACCCGTCCATGCTGACCAGATATCCCAACCCAATCTAGTCCCACCTGCCAGCACCTGGCCCATATCCCTCCAAACCCTTCCTATTCATATACCCATCCAAATGCCTCTTAAATGCTATAATTGTACCAGCCTCCACCACATCCTCTGGCAGCTCATTCCATACACGCACCACCCTCTGCGTGAAAAAGCTGCCTCTTAGGTCTCTTTTATATCTTTCCCCTCTCACCCTAAAGCTATGCCCTCTAGTTCTGGATTCCCCCTCTCCAGGGAAAAGACTTTATCTATTTATCCTATCCATGCCCCTCATGATTTTATAAACCTCTATAAGGTCACCCCTCAGCCTCCGACACTCCAGGGAAAACAGCCCCAGCCTGTTCAGCCTCTCCCTGTAGCTCAAATCCTCCAACCTTGGCAACATCTTTGTAAATCTTTTCTGAACCCTTTCAAGTTTCACAACATCTTTCCGATAGGAAGGAGACCAGAATCGCACACAATATTCCAACAGTGGCCTAACCAATGTCCTGTACAGCCACATCATGACCTCCCAACTCCTGTACTCAATACTCTGACCAATAAAGGAAAGCATACCAAACACCTTCTTCACTATCCTATCTACCTGTGACTCCACTTTCAAGGAGCTATGAACCTGCACTCCAAGGTCTCTTTGTTCAGCAACACTCCCTAGGGCCCTACCATTAACTGGATGTCCAGTCTGGTTTGCTTTCCAAAATGCAACACCTTGCATTTATCTAAACTAAACTCCATCTGCCACTTCTCGGCCCATCTAATCAAGATCTTGCAGTACTCTGAGATAATCTTCTCTGTCCATTCCACCTCCAATTTTGGTGTCATCTGCAAACTTACTAACCAAACCTTCTATGTTTAGATCCAAATTATGTATATAAATGATAAAACGTAGAGGACCCAGCACCGATCCCTGTGGCACTCCATTTGTCACAGGCCTCCAGTCTGAAAAACAACCCTCCATCATCACCCTCTGTCTTCTACCTTTGAGCCAGTTCTATATCCAAATGGCTAGTTCTCCCTGTATTCTATGTGATCTAACTTTGCTAACTAGTCTCCCTTGGGGAACCTTATTGATGTCTTGCTGAAGTCCCATGTAGACAACGTAAATTCCTCTGCCTTCCTCAGCCTTTATCACCTCTTCAAAAAACTCAATCAAGTTTGTGAGACATGATTTCCTCACACACAAAGCCATGCTGACTATCCCTAATCAGTCATTGCCTTTCCAAATACACGTAAATCCTGTCCCTCAGGATTCCCTCCAACAACTTGCCCACCACCGATGTCAGGCTCACCGATCCCAAGTTTCCTGGCTTGTCCTTACCACCTTTCTTAAATAATGGCACCACATTAGCCAACCTCCAGTCTTCCGGCACCTCACCTGTGACCATCGATGATACAAATAACTCAGCAAGAGGCCAAGCAATCACTTCTCTAGCTTCCCACAGAGTTCTAGGATACACCTGATCAGGTCATAAGGCCATAGAGTCATTGAGTCATATAGCACAGAAACAGGCCCTTCGGTCCAACTAGTCCATGCTGACCAGATATCCCAACCCAATCTAGTCCCATCTACCAGCACCTGGTCCATATCCCTCCAAACCTTTCCTATTCAATATACCCATCCAGATGCCTTTTGAATGTTGTAATTGTCCTGGGGATTTAAGGCAGAAAGGAAGAGAGATGGGGATTTAAAGCAGAAATTCAGGGAGCTCAGGTGGAAGCTTAGAGCTAGAACAAACAGAGTTGTTGTCTGATTTGTTACCCGTGCCACGTGCTAGTGAGAGAGAGAGAGGAGTTGAACACATGACTACAGGGATGGTGGAGGAGGGAGAGTTTCAGATACCTGGATAATTGGGGCCCTTTCTGGGGTAGGTGGGACATCTAAAAACAGGATGGTCTTCACCTGAACCATACGGGTACCAATATCCTGGGGGGGAAATTTTGATAATGCTCTTTGGGTGGGTTTAAACTAATTCAGCAGCGAGATGGGAACTGAAATTGTAGTTCCAATGTACAGGAGGTTGAGAGCACTGAGGTCAGAAATGAGGTTTCAAGGTCGCAAGAGTTCACTGGCAAGGTGGTTTGAAGTGCGTCTACTTCAATGCCAGGAGCATCCTGAATAAGGTGGAAGAACTTGCAGCTTGGATTAGTATCTGGGATTTTGATGTTGTGGCCATTTCGGAGACATGGATAGAGCAGGGACAGGAATGGTTGTTGCAGGTTCCAGGATTTAGATGTTTCAGTAAGAACAGAGAAGATGGTAAAAGAGGGGGAGGTGTGGCATTGTTGGTCAAGGACAGTATTACGGTGGCAGAAAGGACATTTTGAGGACTCATCTACTGAGGTAGTGTGGACTGAGGTTAGAAACAGGAAAGGAGAGGTTACCCTGTTGGGAGTTTTCTATCGGCCTCCAAATAGTTCCAGAGATGAAGAGGAAAGGATGGCAAAGATGATTCTCGATAGGAGTGAGAGAGGCAGGGGAGTTGTTATAGGAGACTTTAACTTTACAAATATTGACTGGAAATACTATAATTTGAGTACTTTAGATGGATCAGTTTTTATCCAATGTGTGCAGGAGGGTCTCCTGACACAGTATGTAGACAGACCAACAAGGGGCGAGGCCACATTAGATTTGGTACTGGATAATGAACCAGGCCAGGTGTTAGATTTGGAGGTAGGTGAGCACTTTGGTGATAGTGACCACAATTCGGTTATGTTGACAATAGAAGGAAACTGCAGGGGATGGATACAATTGAAATGTGGAGCTTACTCAAGGAACAGCTACTGCGTGTCATAGAGTCATAGAGATGTACAGCATGGAAACAGACCCTTCGGTCCATGCTGACCAGATATCCCAACTCAATCTAGTCCCACCTGCCAACATCCAACCCATATCCCTCCAAACCCTTCCTATTCATATACCCATCCAAATGCGTGTCCTTGATAAGTATATACCTGTCAGGCATGGAGGGTGTTGAGCGAGAGAGCTGTGGTTTACTAAAGAAGTCGAATCTTGTCAAGATGAAGAAGATGGCTTATGTTAGGATGAGATGCGAAGGCTCAATTAGGACGCTTTAGTGTTACATGTTGGCCAGGAAAGATCTAAAGAGAGAGCTAAGAAGAGCCAGGAGGGGACATGAGAAGTCTTTGGTGGATAGGATCAAGGAAAACCCTAAGGCTTTCTCTAGCAATATCAGGAATAAAAGAATGACTAGAGTAAGATTCAGGCCAATCAAGGATAGTAGTGGGAAGTTGTGTGTTGTGTTCAAGGAGATGGGGAAGTGCTAAATGATTAGATTCCCTACAGTGTGGAAACAGGCCCTTCGGCCCAACCAGTCCCCACTGACCTTCCGAAGAGTAACCCATTCAAACCCATTTCCCATCTGATTAATACACCTAACGCTACAGGCAATTTAGCTTGCCAATTCACCTGACATGCACATCTTTGGACAGTGGGAGGAAACCCACGCAGACATGGAGAGAATGTGCAAACTCCACACAGACAGTCGCCCGAGGCTGGGATCGAACCTGGGCCTCTGGTGCCGTGAGGCAGCAGTGCTAACCACTGAGCCACCGTGTTGCCCCTTGATAAAAATACAGTAAAAATTTCATCAGTATTCAACACTAGAAAGCGACAATGTGGTCAAGGAGATACTGAGATACAGGCGACTAGACTAGACGGGATTGAGATTCACAAGGGGAGGTGTTAACAATTCTGGAAAATGTGAAAGTGGATAAGTCCCCTGGGCCGGATGGAATTTAACCTTGGATTCTCTGGGAAGCCAGGGAAGACATTGCAGAGCCTTTGGCTTTGATCTTTATGTCGTCATTGACTACAGGAATAGAACCAGAAGACTGGAGGATAGCAAATGTTGTTTTCTTATTCAAGTAGAGACAGCCCTGGTAATTATAGACCAGTGAGCCTTACTTCGGCTGTGGGTAAACTGTTGGAAAGGGTTACAAGGGATAGGATTTATAATAATCTAGAAAGGAATAATTTGATTAGGGATAGTCAACACGGTTTGTGAAGGGTAGGTCATGCCTCACAAACCGTATTGAGTTATTTGAGAAGGTGACCAAACAGGTGGATGAGGGTAAAGCGGTTGATGTGGTGTATATGGATTTCAGTAAGGCGCTTGATAAGGTTCCCCACGGTAGGTTATTGCACAAAATACGGAGACATGGGATTGAGGGTGATGTGGCAGTTTGGATCAGAAATTGGCGAGCTGAAAGAAGACAGAGGGTGGTGGTTGATGGGAAATATTCATCCTGGAGTTCAGTTACTAGTGGTGTACCACAAGGATCTGTTTTGGGGCCGTTGCTATTTGCCATTTTTATAAATGACCTGGATGAGGGCATAGAGGATGGGTTAGTAAATTTGTGGATAACACTAAGGTCATAGAGCTGTGGATAGTGCTGAAGGATGTTGTGGGTTACAGAGGGACATAGGTAAGCTGCAGAGCTGGGCTGAGATGTGGCAAATGGAGTTTAATGTAGAAAAGTGTGAGGTGATTCACTTTGGAAGGAGCAACAGGAATAAAGAATACTGGGCTAATGGTAAGATTCTTAACAATGTAGATGAGCAGAGAGATCTCGGTATCCATGTACATAGATCCCTAAAAGTTGCCACCACGGTTGATAGATTTGTTAAGAAGGCAAATGGTGTGTTATCTTTTATCGGAAGAGGGATTGAGTTTCGGAGCCATGAGGTCATGCTGCAGCTGTACAAAACTCTGGTGTGGCCATACTTGGAATATTGCGTACAGTTCTGGTCACCGCGTTATAGGAAGGATAAAAAGAACAAAGAAAATTGACAACCCAGGAACAGGTCCTTCAGCCCTCCACGCCTGAGCCTATCCAAATCTAAATCTACTATCTAAACCACATATGGAAGCTTTGGAAAGGGTTCAGAGGAGATTTACTCGGATGCTGCCTAGTATGGAGGGAAGGTTTATGAGGAAAGGCTGAGGGACTTGAGGCTGTTTTCATTAGAGAGAAGGTTGAGAGGTGACTTAATTAAGACATATAAGATAATCAGAGAGCTAGATAGGGTGGACAGGGAGAGCCTTTTTCATCAGATGGTGACAGCGAGCACGAGGGGACATAGCTTTAAATTGAGGGGTGATAGATATAGGACAGATGTCAGAGATAGGTTCTTTACTCAGAGAGTAGTCGGGGCGTGGAACGCAACGCCTACAACAGTGGTAGACTGGCCAGCTTTAAGGATATTTAAATTGGATAAACATATGGATGAAAATGGAATAATATAGGATAGATGGGCTTCAGATTGGTTCTGCAGGTCAGTACAACATCGAGGGCCGAAGGGCCTGTACTGTGCTGGAATGTTCTATGTTCTATGACACAGTCACATGTCCTGCCTTCTTTCCCAACAGAAGGTCAAGTTTTGCACCTTCTCTAGTATTACATCCACATACTGAACCAGAAAATGTTTTTGTACACGCTTATCAAATTCCTTTCCATCCAAGCCCTTAACACAGTGACAGTCCCAGTCAATGCTTGCAAAGTTAAAATCCCCTACCATTACCATCCTACTATTCTTACAGATAACTGAGATCTCCTTCCAAATCTGCTTCCCAATTTCCTGCTGACTTTTGGGGGTCTATAATACAATCCCAACAAAGTGATCATCTCTTTCTTATTTTTAAGTTCCACCCAAATAATTTCCTTGGACGTGTTCCCAGGAATATCCTCCTTAAGTACAGCTGTCATGTTATCCCAGATCCCCTTCTCTCTTGCCCCCCCTTCTCTCTTGCCCCCCCTTTCTAATCTTCCTGTAGCATCTATACCCTCGACCATTAAGCTGCCAGTCCTGCTCATCCCTGAGCCATGTTTCTGTAATTGCTTTAATATTCCAGTCCCATGTTCCTAACCATGCCCTGAGTTTATCTGCCTTCCCTGTTAGGCCCCTCACATTGAAATAAATGCAGTTGAATTTATCAGCCCAACCTTGTTCTCTGCTGAACTCTTGTCCACCCTGGCTAGTTCCCCTTTACTACTGTAGCAGCCTCAGCATTTTCTCTTTCTAGTACGATGACGAAATGTCTGAGAATGAACCTTCCAGCTCAGCGAGCAAACCTACATCCAGAACCTCAACCTGAGCTATAAATCTTCTCAAAACTCGCTGTCCAGGAACATTCAAATTCTCCCAATCTCCCACATTTGACAGGAAGAGCACATCACCCTACTAAAAGCTCTTTCTACCCTTTTAACAATCTACAGATCCAGAAATTACCTAAAAAGAAACACAACACACTTTGCTGAAAAAGCAGTCTTACTGTTCAAAAACATTGCTCTGGGATAACGTAATCCCAATCCTTAATATTAGAAGTCAATCAAGAGACAGATCATAGTATAAACTTAGAAATAAAACCTCACCTCACTATTAAAGATTAACAAAAATAAAAGATAGATTAAGGTTTCAAAGTTCATTGAGTCTTAAAACCCAAACACGTAGCTGATCAGGCTCAAAAACCAAGGGTCGTCGTCTTCGATAGTTTCAGGTGGTGATGTTTTGGTAAAATCAATGAAACCTCTGCAGTACCAAGTCCACCCCCACCCCCAGTTGGCTGTGTGGTTGGGTATTTGAGTGAAACCCAATCTCCAGAGTCCTTGTAAATTTCTCAGTCTGAAACTGCACTTGTTAGCCGCTTCCTGATCAGCAGATCTCAGAGCCTTACGCGATTTCTCAAACTCCAATGTTATAAAACGTGGTGTTGTTAGAAAAGGACACAAGAACAATCACGAAAGGGGAACTGAGTCAGACCACAGGGGCCGTTAAAACGGAGGCATCATTAACCAGGGTACAGTTTTACAGTCAGGAGCAGGAGGTTTAGAAGGGATTTAAGGAAAATCTTTTTCATTCAGAGGGTTGAAAGTGTCAGGGATTCATTGTCTAAAAGGGTGATAGAGGCAGGAAACCCTCAAAATATTTCAGAACTATTTAAATGAACACAACTACAGAGCGATTGCTGGCAAATGGGATTAGATGGATGTTTGATGCTCAGTACAGTCACAATGGGCTGAAAGGCCTTTTTTTAATTCATTCACAGGATGAGGGCATCACTGGCTGAGCAGTATTTATTGTCCATCTCTAATTACCCAGAGGGTAGTTAAGAGTCAACCACATTGTTGTGGGTCTGGAGTCACGTGTAGGCCAGACCAGGTAAGGATGGCAGTTTCCTTCCCTAAAGGACATTAGTGACCCAGATGGGGTTTCTAACAATTGACAATGGTTTCATGGTCATCATTAGACTCTTAATTCCAGATTTCCTTTTAATTGAATTCATATTCCATCATCTGCCGTGGTAGGATTTGTACCCAGGTCTCTGGGTCTCTGGATTAACAATCCAGCGATAATACCATGAGGCCATTACCTCCCCTTGCTGTGCTGTAAAATCTCTATGATTTTATTTTTTAGAAATAACTACAATTCTTTGTGGTAGGTATCCTCCCTGTAGCAAAAAGAAGGAACCATCCCTTCGCTATCCCTCAGTGAGATCTTCCAAAAAATACGTTGTGCCTCTGGGCTGAGCCAGATCTTTCCAGCTGTTTGTCCACGGTCCAGACCAGACCACAGTTTCCTTTAGCTCAATACCAGGCACCTCACCAAACCTTCCCTACACCTCCATCTCTCGCCTTTAAACTATCACCAAACCTCAAACAGATCATTGTTCATAGCAAACTGTCCGGCTTTCAGGACAGCACCATACAACCCTGTCACGGCAGACACTGCAAGACGTGTCAGAGTGTGGACATGGATACCACCAATATGAGTGTGGGCACCTCCCACTGTGTATGTGGCAGGTACTCTTGTGACTCAGCCAACGTTGTCTATCTCATAAGCTGCAGGTAAGGATACCCTGAGGCAGGGTACATTGGTGAGACCGAGCAGAGGCTACAGCAACAGATGAATGGGCACCACACAACAATCGTCAGACAGGGGTGTTCCCTCCCAGTTGGAGAACACTTCAGCAGTCCGGGACATTTGACCTTGGACCTTCGGGTGACCGTCCTCCGAGGCAGACATCAGGACAGGCAACAACGCAAAGTGGCCGAGCAGAGACTGATAGCCAAGTTCATTACCCATGTGAATGCCCTCAACTGGGACCTCGGGTTCATGTCACACTACAGGTGACCCCACTGCACTACACACAGATACAGACACACACTCACAGACAGACGCACACTCACAGACAGACACACAAATACACACAGACTCACACACGCACAAACTCGCAGACACACAGACACTCACACAGACACACACACACAGACATACACAGACACACACTCACACAGACACACACACACACAGACATACACACACAGACAAACACACACTCACAGACACACACACACACAGACATACACAGACACTCACACAGACACACACTCACACAGACACTCACACAAACAAGCACACTCACACAGACATACACACACAGACAGGCACACACAGACAGGCACACACTCACAGACACACACACAGACACTCTCAGACACACACACAGACACTCTCAGACACACACACACAGACACACACACTGACACAGACACACTCACACACACACTCACACACAGACACACACACAGACACTCACACACAGACATACACATTCTGGATTAGTGGTGCTGGAAGAGCACAGCAGTTCAGGCAGCATCCAAGGAGCTTCGAAGCTCCTCGGATGCTGCCTGAATTGCTGTGCTCTTCCAGCACCACTGATCCAGAATCTGGTTTCCAGCATCTGCAGTCATTGTTTTTACCTAGCTGATTTTAACCTTACTGCGAATCCTCTTGCAAGGATGCCTGCCCTGAAGAAGTTTTCCTCCTCTCTCTACAAGAATCTCAGGGAGTCCCTCTCCCACTGCAACTCCCAGACATACACAGCCACATACACACACAGACACTTACACACACACAGACACCCACACACACAGACACCCACACACAGACACAGACTCACACAGACACCCACACACACACAGCCACCGACACACACACAGACACCGACACTCACACCGACACTCACACAGACACTCACACTCACTCACAGACACTCACACAGACATGGCCACACACACACAGACTCATACACAGCCACACACACACACACAGCGACACAGACACACAGCCACACACACACACAGACACACAGACTCACACAGCCACAGACGCTCACACACAGACACTCACACACACATACACAGACACTCACACACAGACACTCACACACACATACACAGACACTCACAGAGACACACTCACACAGACACAGCCACACACACACACTCGCACATACAGACACACACACAGACACTCAGACACACACACTCACAGACACAGACACACACACACACACACACACACACAGCCACAGGCTCACACACAGCCACACACACACAGACTCACACAGCCACACACACACAGACACAGCCAGACACACAACCACACATACACAGCCACACACACAGACACAGACTCACACACAACCACACATACACAGCCCCACACAGTGACACACAGACACTCACACAGACACAGACGCTCAGAGACACACACACACAGACTCACACACACACACTCACACACAGCCACACACACAGACACAGCGACTCTCAGACACTCAGAGTCACTCACACACTCACGCAGACACACACACACTCGCACAGACACACACAGACACTCGCACAAACACACTCACACACACTCACAGACAGACACACACAGACACTCACTCAAACATACTCACAGACAGACACACACAGACACTCACTCACACAGACACTCACTCACAGACACACACACACAGACACACTCATTCACACACACTCACAGACACACACTCTCACACACAGACATTCACACAGCCCCACACACACAGACACTCAGTCACACAGCCACACACACAGACACAGACTCACACACATGCACACAGCCACACACACACAGCAACACACAGACACAGCCACACACACACAGCGACACAGACAGACACAGACGCACACACTCACACACACACAGCCACAGACTCACACACAGCCACACACACAGCGACACACAGACACACAGCGACACACAGACACACATACACAGCCACACACACACAGACACAACCACTCATACACAGCCACACACACAGACACAGACTCACACACAACCACACATACACAGCCCCACACAGTGACACACAGACACTCACACAGACACAGACGCTCAGAGACACACACACACAGAGACACACACACACAGACTCACACACACAGACTCACACACACAGACTCACACACGGACACAGCGACTCACAGACACTCAGAGTCACTCACACACTCACGCAGACACACACACACAGACACTCGCACAGACACACACACAGACACTCGCACAAACACACACACACACTCACAGACAGACACACACAGACACTCACTCACAGACACACACACACAGACACACTCATTCACACACACAGACACTCACTCACAGACACACACACACACAGACACACTCATTCACACACACTCACAGACACACACTCTCACAAACAGACATTCACACAGCCCCACACACACAGACACTCAGTCACACAGCCACACACACAGACACAGACTCACACACATACACACAGCCACACACACACACAGCAACACACAGACACAGCCAAACACACACACAACGACACAGACAGACACAGACGCACACACTCACACACACACAGCCACAGACTCACACACAGCCACACACACAGACACACACAGCGACACACAGACACACATACACAGCCACACACACACAGACACAACCACTCATACACAGCCACACACACAGACACAGACTCACACACAACCACACATACACAGCCCCACACAGTGACACACAGACACTCACACAGACACAGACGCTCAGAGACACACACACACAGAGACACACACACACAGACTCACACACACAGACTCACACACACAGACTCACACACGGACACAGCGACTCACAGACACTCAGAGTCACTCACACACTCACGCAGACACACACACACAGACACTCGCACAGACACACACACAGACACTCGCACAAACACACACACACACTCACAGACAGACACACACAGACACTCACTCACACACACAGACACTCACTCACAGACACACACACACAGACACACTCATTCACACACACAGACACTCACTCACAGACACACACACACACAGACACACTCATTCACACACACTCACAGACACACACTCTCACAAACAGACATTCACACAGCCCCACACACACAGACACTCAGTCACACAGCCACACACACAGACACAGACTCACACACATACACACAGCCACACACACACACAGCAACACACAGACACAGCCAAACACACACACAACGACACAGACAGACACAGACGCACAGACTCACACACAGCCACACACACAGCCACACACACAGACACACACAGCGACACACAGACACACATACACAGACACACACACTCATACACAGACACTCACTCACACAGACACTCTCACACACAGACACTCTCACACACAGACACTCAGTTACACCGCCACACACAGACACAGACTCACACACATACACAGCCACATACATTCTCACAGACACACTCACACAGACACACACACAGCGACACACTCACACACACACAGACAGATGCAGACACTCAGACACACACACATAGACATACTCAGACACACAGCCACACACACACAGCCACACAACCACTCACTCACACACACACAGACACTCACATACACACAGCCACACACAAATACACAGCCACACACACTCTCTCACACACAGACACTGACACACACACAGAGACACAGACTCACACACATACACACAGCCACACACACAGTGACACACAGACACAGACACTCAGAGACACTCACACACAGCCACACACACAGGCACAGCGACACACAAACATACACACAGACACTCACACACACAGACACACACACAGATACTCACACACACAGATACTCACACAGACACACTCACACTCACTCACATACACACAGACACACTCACAGACACTCACTCACAGACACTCACACTCACAGACACACACACTCACAGACAGACACACACACACACAGGCACACTCTCACACACAGACACACTCACAGACACACACACAAACACTCACACAAACACACTCACTCACTGACAGACACAGACACTCACTGACAGACACAGACAGACACAGACACTCACACACAGACACAGACACTCACTCACACACACACACACACTCACACATAGACACGCACACACAGACACTCCCAGGCACAGACACACACACAGACACACTCAGTCACACACACAGACACTCCCAGACACACACACACACTCACAGAAACACTCACTCACATACAGACACACTCACTCACACAGACACACTCACAGACACACACACTCACAGACACTGACACACTCACTCACTGACACTCTCACACAGACACTCACACTCACTCACACACACAGACACTCACTCTCAGACACTCTCAGACACAGACACACTCACTCCTCACAGAGACACAGACGCACTCACTCCTCACACACAGACACACACACAGACACTCACACACACAGACACACACACACTCACACACAGACACACACACGCAGACACTCACACACACACACTCAGACAGACTCACTCCTCACACACAGACAGACACTCACTCACACACAGACTCACACAGACAGACACAGACACTCATAGATACACTCAGACACAGACACACTCACTCCTCACACACGCAGACACACACACACAGACACACACACAGACACACTGACAGACACACACACACTCATAGACACACTCAGACACACTCACTCCTCACACAGACAGACACAGACACACACACTCAGACACACTCACTCCTCACACACAGAGACACAGACATAGACACACTCACTCCTCACACACAGACACTCACTCACACACAGACACACTCACTCACACAGACACACACAGACACACTCACACAGACACACTCAGACAGACTCACTCCTCACACACAGACACACACACAGACAGACACTCACTCACACACAGACTCACACACTCACTCCTCACACACAGACACACACACAGACAGAGACTCACACAGACACTCAGACACACTCACTCCTCACACACACAGACACACTCACTCACACACACAGACAGACACAGACACAGACTCACACAGACAGACACACACTCACACAGACACTCACACACACAGACACACACACACAGACACACTCACTCACACACAGACACTCCCAGACACAGACACACTCACAGACACACTCACTCACTCCTCACACACAGACTCTCACACAGACACACACACACAGACATTCACACACAGACACACACACAGACACACACACAGACACACTCACTCACACAGACACACACTCACAGACACACTCACAGACACTCACACAGACACACACAGACACAGACACTCTCTCACACTCACTCGGACACAGACTCACACACTCACAGACACACTCACTCACACACACAAAGACACACACAGAGACACACACTCACACACAGATACACACAGACACACACTCACACACACACACACACACACACAGACACATTCACTCACACACACACACAGACACTCTCTCACACTCACACAGACACAGACACTCAGACACAGACACACTCACACAGACACTCTGTCACACTCACATACACAGACACACACACACACACACAGACACTCACACACACAAGTCCTCATATGCTCATACATACATTCCCACCCTCAAACCCACACATGCATCCTCTCACAGAACTATACCCCATTACGCTCACACACACACACACTATCTCATATACACTCAGACCCCCCCACCCCCCATACACACACACACACACACACACACTCGCTCTGTCACCCCTGCATGCACACATATGTAGTTTGTGAAGTGAATTTGTTTTTGCAGAATTACATTTTCTTTTGCTCAAAAACGGCATAAATCCAGGTAAGATTCTGTAATTCCCTCTTTAGAAATAGAATCAATCTGAACATTGGGACACAGACAGACTAACTTCCCACCTTCAGTGCAGTATCTGAGCTCAGATGGCACCTAATGCTAAAAGCAGCTTGAGAATGTAACTTTAAAAAAGTTCTGGGATTTACATATGAAAGAACAGAAACCAATATCGTCATTCTCAAAGATGAAAGACTCAACATACAATCAATTTATCATTTCAGTGGCCTCACACTGTAATCTTTTGCTATAAATTATGTGTCGTATGATCTTATACTCCACAACCACCTGATGAAGGAGTGGCGCTCTGAAAGCTAGTGCTTAGAACAAAGAACGTTTACAGCCCAGGGCCAGGCCCTTCGGCCCTCCAAGCCTGAGCCGATCCAAATGTACTGTCTAAACCTGTCGGTCAATTCCTAAGCATCTGTATCCCTCTACTCCCCACCTACTCATGCATCTGTCCAGACACACCTTAAACGAATCTACCGTGCCTGTCTCTACCTCCTCTGCTGGCAACGCGTTCCAGACACCCACCACCCTCTGTGCGAAGTATTTGCCACATGTATCCCCCTTAAACATTCCACCTCTCACCCTGAAAGCGTGACCTCTCGTTATTGAATCCTTCACCCTGGGAAAAAGCTTGTCTCTATCCACCCTGTCTATACCCTTCACGATTTTGTAAACCTCAGTCAGGTCCCCCCTCAATCTCCATTTTTCTAGTGAAAATAAACCTAACCTACTCAACCTCTCTTCATAGCTAGTACCTTCCATACCAGGCAACATCCTCGTAAACCTTCTCTGCACCCTCTCCAAAGAGTCCACACCCTTTTGGTAATGTGGCGACCAGAACTGTACACAGTATTCTAAATGTGGCCGAACCAATGTCTTGTACAATTTTAACATGACTTGCCAGCTCTTATACTCAACACCCTGTCAAATGAAGGCAAGCATACGATATGCCTTCTTGACCACTCTATCCATCTGTGCAGCAACCCTCAGGGTACAATGGACCTGCACTCCCAGATCTCTCTGCCCATCAACTTTTCCCAAGGCTCTTCCATTCATTGTATAATTCGCTCTAGAATTAGTCTTGCCTCAATGCATCACCTCACATTTGTCTGGACTGAAACCATCTGCCACTTTTCCACCCAACTCTCCAGTCTATCTATATCCTCCTGTATTCTCTGACAGTCCCTTATGCTTTCTGCTACTCCACCAATCTTCGTGTCATCTGCAAACTTGCTGATCATACCATAAATGCCCTCTTCCAGATCATCTATGTATATTACAAACAACAGTGGCCCCAGAACTGACCCCTGTGGAACACCACTGGGCACCTGCTTCCAATTAAACCTGTTGGACTATAACCTGGTGTTGTGTGGTTTTTAACTTTGTCCACCCCAGTCCACATCAGGAACAGGACAATTAGCACAGGTTTCTGATCTGCCATTCAGTGACTTCAGGACTGATTGACCCCCACTTTCCTAGCTCGTCCCATACCTGTTGTTGTAAAAAGTTCTTATCTATTTTGTTTTAAGCAGGGAGGGAACAGCTTCCCAGCACCTGCCTGCTGACCCCAATGAGGAATTTTACAGTGAGATCACTTCTCATTGCAGTCACTGGGCCTTCCACAGACTTCATTTGCTCACCGTCCAGTACCATTCTTGTCCCAAACATTGCACCAGAGTTCCCACCACATTCAGTGGGTAGTGTCCCTGCCTCTGGGCCAGAAGTTCAAGGATGTGATGGTCAAGGACAGTGTCTATGCACCAAGGCTGAAACTGGCTGAATATCAATGTGTAAATCCCTCCAACACACACCAGCGATAGCGGCTGAGAGTGGGAGAGATTCCCTGATGGAAAGACAGTTGAAGCCTGAGCCATCAGTCTCCATAGCTCCAGGCTTCAATAGATGGAAAAGTACACATTACTACAGTAACTCTGAATCCATTCCCCCTTTGGACTGATAAATCGTGTGGGTTAGATTTGTGCCAACAGTGTGCAACTTGGTCTCTGTTCTGGCTTGCCTCTCGTGAAGATGGTGCTACTGTAGTTCATAACTACCTATGGACAA
Organism: Chiloscyllium plagiosum; assembly: GCF_037043375.1. Taxonomy (NCBI): domain Eukaryota; kingdom Metazoa; phylum Chordata; class Chondrichthyes; order Orectolobiformes; family Hemiscylliidae; genus Chiloscyllium; species Chiloscyllium plagiosum. The sequence continues at coordinate 114,958,572 of NW_028270145.1, forward strand.
AGAACTGAAGATGATATCAGCATCCACAGCCCTCAGGGATAGGCAATGATGAAGATTCACAACGCTCTCTCCATCTCAGTCTGAAATGACAAAAACCTTATCCTGAGACAGCGAGCTGCCGAGAGAGAGAGAGAGAGAGACTGTTCACCCTCTCGAGAGGGAACAGCTTCCCAGCACCTGCCTGCTGACCCCAATGAGGAATTTTACAGTGAGATCACTTCTCATTGTAGTCACTGGGCCTTCCACTTCACTTGCTCACCGTCCAGTACCATCCTTGTCCCAAACATTGCACCAGAGTTCCCACCACAAGCTCAGCCCACTTAGTTCTGCCGTGAGTTTCTGGCACCATTTTCTCTCAGTCACCAAAAGCACCCTTCACCACAGCAATGTCACACCGTACAGAGGTTTATAAAATCATGAGGAGCATTGATAGGGTGAATAGTCAAAGTCAGCAAAACACTTCAACCCCAGGGCATCAATGTGGACTTCACCAGTTTCTTCATTTCCCCTCCCCCCTCCCCCCACCTGACCCCAGTTCCAACCTTCCAGCTCAGCACTGTCCCCATGACCTGTCCTACCTGCCAATCTCCCTTCCCATCTATCCGCTCCACCCTCCCCTCTGACCTATCACCTCCATCCCCACCCCCATCCACCTATTGTACTCTTTGCTACTTTCTCCCCAGCCCCACCCCCCTCCCATTCATCTCTCCACCCTGGAGGCCTCCTGTCCCTATTCCTGATGAAGGGCTTTTGCCTGAAACGTCGATTTTCCTGCTCCTCGGATGCTGCCTGACCTGCTGTGCTTTTCCAGCACCACTCTGATCTAAACTCTGAATAGTCAAAGTCTTTTGCCCAGGGTGCGGGAATCCAAAACTACAGGGCATAGGTTTCAGGTGAGAGGGAAAAGATTTAAAAGGGACCGAAGAGTCATAGAGACATACAGCACGGAAACAGACCCTTCAGTCCAACTCTTCCAGATATCCTAAATTAATCTAGTCCCACCTGCCAGCATTTGGCCCATATCCCTCCAAACCCTTCCTATTCACATACCCATCCAGATGCTTTTTAAATGCTGTAATTGTACCAGCCTCCACCACATCCTCTGGCAGCTCATTCCATACACGCACCACCCTCTGTGTGAAAAAGTTGCCCCTTAGGCCCCTCTTATATCTCTCCCCTCTCACCCTAAACCTATGCCCTCTAGTTCTGGACCCCCCGACCCCAGGGAAAAGACTTTGTCTATTTATCCCATCCAAGACCCTCATGATTTTATAAACCTCTATAAGGTCACCCCTCAGCCTCCAACGCTCCAGGGAAAACAGCTCCAGCCTGTTCAGCCTCTCCCTATAGTTCAAATCCTCCAACCCTGGCAACATCCTTGTAAATCTTTTCTCAACCCTTTCAAGTTTCACAACATCTTTCCGATAGGAAGGAGACCAGAATTGCACGCAATATTCCAACAGTGGCCTAACCAATGTCCTGTACAGCCACAACATGACCTCCCAACTCCTGTACTCAATACTCTGACCATAAAGGAAAGTATACCAAATGCCTTCTTCAATATCCTATCTACCTGTGACTCCACTTTCAAGGAGCTATGAACCTGCACTCCAAGGTCTCTTTGTTCAGCAACGCTCCCTAGGACCTTACCATTAAGTGTATAAGTCCTGCTAAGATTTGCTTTCCCAAAGTGCAGCACCTCACATTTATCTAAATTAAACTCCATCTGCCACTCCTCATCCCATTGGCCCATCTGATCAAGATCCTGTTGTAATCTGATGTAACCTTCTTCGCTATCCACTACATTTCTAATTTTGGCATCTTCTGCAAACTTACTAACTATACCTCCTATGTTCACATCCAAATAATTTATATTAATGACGAAAAGCAGTGGACCCAGCACCGATCCTTGTGGCACTCCACTGGTTACAGGCCTCCAGTCTGAAAAGCAACTCTCCACCACCACCACCCTCTGTCTTCTACCTTTGAGCCAGTTCTGTATCCAAATGGCTAGTTCTCCCAGTATTCCATTGATCTAACCTTGCTAACCAGTCTCCCACGGGGAACCTTGTCAAATGCCTTACTGAAGTCCATAGGGCCAACGTTTTCACGCAGAGGGTGGTACGTATATGGAATGAGCTGCCAGAGGAAGTGATGGAGGCTGGTATAATTACAGCATTTAAAAGGCATCTGGATGGGTACCTGAATAGGAAGGGTTTAGAGGAATAGGGGCCAAGTGCTGGCAAATGGGATTAGATTAATTTAGGATAACTGGTCAGCATGGATGCATTGGACTGCAGGATCTGTTTCTGTGCTGGACAGCTCTATGACTATATCATCCTTGCATGTCCCTTCTTGATTTCATTTTGTTTTATTCATTGGATGTGGGCTAGGCCAGTATTTATTGACCATCCCTAGTTAAGTGTCAACCGCATTGCTATGGGTCTGGGCTCATACGTAGGCCCAGAGCAGGTAAGGACAACAGTTTACTTTCCTAACCAGATGGATTGGATTCAACATTAGACTCTTAATTCCAGATTTTTATTAAATTCAAATTCCCCCATCTGCTGTGGTAGGATTTGAACCCTGGACCCCCAGAACATTTCCTTGTCTCTAAATTAACAGCCCCCAGCAATAATACCACTCGGCCATCGCCTCGCTTACATATGGTGCTGAATCCCTCATCTGGATTGTTAGCTCCAGAATTCACTGTTTCCTGGCCATCAATCCTCTGTAAGACCCGAAAATCCCTACAGTGTGGAAGTAGGCCACTCAGTCACCCTGCCGCCCCCTGTAAACTTAAGTTCAATCAGTGCATTGCTGTCCATAGCCTACCTAGAACCGCAGCACCATCCTCCCCTTCCCAGTGACCTATATTGGTTCCTCAGCCAGTACTGCTGTGATATTAAGGTTCACGTTCTTGGTTTTACATCCTCTTGTGATTTTGCGTTTCTCTATCTCAAACCATTTCAATTCTGGCCTCTTGTGAATCTCCCAATCCCTCATTAGCAGATGACCTTTCAGCTGGATAGTTTCTACGCTCATAGAATCTCCACAGCGCAGAAAGAGGCCATTCAGCCCATTGAGTACACACTGACCTGTCAAAGAGCATCACACCCAGACTTGGCCCCTGACCCTATCCCCATAACTCTGCATTTACCCTGGCTAGCACAATTGTTGGGAATGCACCTCCGAACCTGATTTTGGACCAGGGACCCTTAGATTTTCAGTCCAACACTCTCCCAACTGAGCTAGTTCCACTCAGTGCAAACTGAAATTTCCTCCCAAATCCTTTACACCGCTTCATCTTTGTCCTTTAAGATCATGCTCAAGCCTGCTCTTATCTCCTGTGTTAACTCTGTGATACACAGACCCTCCCTGTATTATGACACCTTCAGAAATTCCTCTTTCACCTCAATGTCTCTTTGATGACAGCTCTCAACAGGGGCATTTTGCTGAAGTCCTGAGCTGTTGGAACCTGCTCTCCCGGACAGCTGCTCCATATTTCCCTGAAGACACACTCTTGAACTTCTGGATTTTTGGCAAGGCAGTAGAGGGCCCAGGTCAGTGTGTTTGCTGTCTGCAATATAAAAGGCTTTCATTCAGTCAATTCCAGGTCAGGTACATTTTTAATCATTCATTCATAGGATCTGGGAATGACTGGATGGAATCAGTATTTATTGCCCATCTCTAATCCCCCTCCCACTCTGCCGAGGACATGGAGGTTCTGAGCCTCCTTCACCGCCGCTCCCTCACCACCAGATGCCTGGAGGAAATACGCCTCATCTTCCGCCTCGCACCACATTTGCCAACCTCCAGTCTTCCGGCACCTCACCTGTGACTATCAATGATACAAATATCTCAGCAAGAGGCCCAGTAATCACTTCTCTAGCTTCCCACGGGGTTCTCGGGTACACCTGATCAGGTCCTGGGGATTTATCCACCTTCACCCATTTCAAGACATCCAGCACTTCCTCCTCTGTAATCTGCAAGATGTCACCATCTATTTCCCTACAGTCTGTATCTTCCATATCCTTTTCCATGATAAATACTGATGCAAAATACTCATTTAGTATCTCCCCCATTTTCTGCGGCTCCACACAAAGGCCGCCTTGCTGATCTTTGAGGGGGGAAAGTGAGGTCTGCAGATGCTGGAGATCAGAGATGGAAATGTTTTGCTGGAAAAGCGCAGCAGGTCAGGCAGCATCTAGGGAACAGGAGAATCGACGTTTCGGGCATTAGCCCTTCTTCAGGAATGAGGACAGTTTGTCCAGCAGGCTAAGATAAAAGGTAGGGAGGAGGGACTTGGGGGAGGGGCGTCGGAAATGTGATAGGTGGAAAGAGTCAAGGTGAGGGTGATAGGTCAGACTGGGGTGGGGGCGGAGAGGTCGGGAAGAAGATTGCAGGTTAGGAAGGCGGTGCTGAATTTGATGGATTTGACTGAGACAGGCTGGGGGGAGGGGAAATGAGGAAACTGGTGAAATCCGAGTTCATCCCTTGTGGTTGGAGGGTTCCTAGCCGGAAGATGAGGCGTTCTTCCTCCAACCGTCGTTTTGCTGTGGTCTGACGATGGAGGAGTCCAAAGACCTGCATATCCTTGGTGGAGTGGGAGGGGGAATTGAAATGTTGAGCTACAGGGTGGTTGGGTTGGTTGGTCCGGGTGTCCCAGAGGTGTTCTCTGAAACGCTCCGCAAGTAGGCGGCCTGTCTCCCCAATATAGAGGAGGCCACATCGGGTGCAGAGGATGCAATAGATGATGTGTGTGGAGGTGCAGGTGAATCTGTGGCGGATATGGAAGTTTCCTTTGGGGCCTTGGAGGGAGGTGAGGGGGGAGGTATGGGCGCAAGTCTTGCACCTCCTGCGGTTGCAGGGGAAGGTGCTGGGAGTGGAGGTTGGGTTGGTGGGGGGTGTGGATCTGACGAGGGAGTCACGGAGGGAGTGGTCTTTACGGAATGCTGATAGGGGAGGGGAGGGAAATATATCCTTGGTGGTGGGGTCCGTTTGGAGGTGGCGGAAATGACGGCGGATGATGCGCTGTACATGGAGATTGGTGGGGTGGTAGGTGAGGACCAGTGGGGTTCTGTCTTTGGGGGGCCCTATTCTCTCCCTAGTTTCCCTTTTGTCCTTAATGTTTTGTAAAAACTCTTCGGATTCTCCTTAATTCTATTTGCCAAAGCTATCTAATGTCCCCTTTTTGCCCTCCTGATTTCCCTCTTAAGTATACTCCTACTTCCTTTATACTCTTCTGACTTGGTTAGGATCATATCACAGAATCCCTACAGTGTGGAAACAGGCACACGGACACAGATGCAAACTCTACACAAGTTACCCAACGAATTGAAGCCAGGTCCCTGGTGCTGTGAGGCAGCACTGCTAACCACTGAGCCACTGTTCTGAGGGATCAGGTAACTTTATTTTTAAGTCAAAAAAGGTGAGATGCAGGGACTTGCTAAGAGAATAAAGCCATGAGGTTCCATGGATTTGAACAAACACCAATAAACGTTATGTTGGAACAGGAATGCAGTGGTAGTGTCCCTAACTCTTGAACTGAGGGTACACTGAATGTTACATTCGGATTGCAAACTTCCTTCTACAACTGGATGTGGAGGAAGTGGTTTTTGTCAGGCTGGTGAATAAAGGGTTACAGGAAGGTGGACATGAGGAAAGTACAAAGTTAAACATTACACAACACCAGGTTATAGTCCAATAGGTTTAAACCTGTTGGACTGTAACCTGATGTGGTGTGATTTTTAACTTTGTCCACCTCAGTCCAACCCCGGCGTCTCCACATCATGGCATGAGGAATGCCAGGTCAGCCATGATCCTATTGAAAGTTGGGGCAGGGTCAAGGGGCTGAATGGCCTACTCCTGCTCTTTTATCTGACGATCTTATAAAATCTACCTCCTCATCATCTGCTCCAATCTCTCCTTATTTGGTTCATTGTGAAATTCTGGCTTTGGAACTTTATAGAGTAAAGTCAATGTAACCTCAGCAGTTTAGAAGCTTCTAGAAATAATAACTTGGGTCAACTTTAACAGCCACCTAACCAAAAATTGCTTAATTAAGTATTGAATCAACCTCCGCCCTCAAACCCCACCCCTCCAACTATAACAAGGACAGAACGCCCCTGGTGCTCACTTTCCAACCGACCAACTTCCGCATAAACCGCACCATCCGCCGACATTTCCGCCACCTCCAAACAGACCCCACCACCCATTTCCGCAAAGACTGTTCCCTCTGTGACCACCTGGTCAGGTCCACGCCCCCCCACAACCCACCCTCCCATCCTGGCACCTTCCCCTGCCACTGCAGGAACTGTAAAACCTGCGCCCACACCTCCTCCCTCACCACTATCCAAGGCCCTAAAGGAGCTTTCCACATCCATCAAAGTTTTACCTGCACATCCACTAATATCATTTGTTGTATCCGTTGCACCCGATGCATTCTCTTCTACATTGGGGAGACTGGACTCCTCAAAAATCAGCAAGGTGGCCTTTGTGTGGAGCCGCAGAAAATGGGGGAGATTCTAAATGAGTATTTTGCATCAGTATTTATTGTGGAAAAGGATATGGAAGATATAGACTGTAGGGAAACAGATGGTGACATCTTGCAGATTACAGAGGAGGAAGTGCTGGATGTCTTGAAATGGGTAAAGGTGGATAAATCCCCAGGACCTGATCAGGTGTACCCGAGAACCCCGTGGGAAGCTAGAGAGGTGATTACTGGGCCTCTTGCTGAGATATTTGTATCATTGATAGTCACAGGTGAGGTGCCGGAAGACTGGAGGTTGGCAAATGTGGTGCCACTGTTTAAGAAGGGCGGTAAAGACAAGCCAGGGAACTATAGACCGGTGAGCCTGACCTCGGTGGTGGACAAGTTGTTGGAGGGAATCCTGAGGGACAGGATGTACATGCATTTGGAAAGGCAAGGACTGATTAGGGATAATCAACATGGTTTTGTCCGTGGGAAATCATGTCTCACAAACTTGACTGAGTTTTTTGAAGAAGTAACAAAGAGAATTGATGAGGGCAGAGCAGTAGATGTGATCTATATGGACTTCAGTAAGGTGTTCGACAAGGTTCCCCATTGGAGACTGATTAGCAAGGTTAGATCTCATGGAATACAGGGAGAACTAGCCCTTGGATAGTGACCAAAGGAGTGCCACAAGGATCGGTGCTGGGTCCTCTACTTTTTGTCATTTACATAAATGATTTGGATGCGAGCATGAGGTACAGTTAGTAAGTTTGCAAAAGATGCCAAAATTGGAGGTGTAGTGGACAGCGAAGAGGGTTACCTCAGATTACAACAGGATCTGGATCAGATGGGCCAATGGGCTGAGAAGTGGCAGACGGAGTTTAATTCAGATAAATGTGAGGTGCTGCATTTTGGGAAAGCAAATCTTAGCAGGACTTATACACTTAATGGTAAGGTCCAAGGGAGTGTTGCTGAACAAAGAGACCTTGGAGTGCAGGTTCATAGCTTCTTGAAAGTGGAGTCGCAGGTAGATAGGATAGTGAAGAATGCGTTTGGTCTGCTTTTCTTTCTTGGTCAGAGCATTTAGTACAGGAGTTGGGAGGTCATGTTGTGGGTGTACAGGACATTGGTTAATCTGCTTTTGGAATATTTCATGCAATTCTGGTCTCCTTCCTATCGGAAAGATGTTGCGAAACCTGAAAGGGTTCAGAAAAGATTTACAAGGATGTTGCCAGGGTTGGGGGATTTTAGCTATAGGGAGAGGCTGAACAGGCTGGGGCTGTTTTCCCTGGAGTGTCGGAGGCTGAGGGGTGACCTTATAGAGGTTTACAAAATTATGAGGGGCATGGAAATGATAAATAGACAAAGTCTTTTCCCTGGGGTCGGGGAGTCCAGAACTAAAGGGCATAGGTTTATGGTGAGAGGGGAAAGATATAAAAGAGAGTTGAGGGGCAACTTTTTCACACAGAGGGTGGTACGTGTATGGAATGAGCTGCCAGAGGAAGTGGTGGAGGCTGGTACAATTACAGTATTTAAGAGGCATTTGGATGGGTATATGAATAGGAAGGGTTTGGAGGGATATGGGCCGGGTGCTGGCAGGTGGGACTAGATTGGGTTGGGATATCTGGTCGGCATGGACGGGTTGGACTGAAGGGTCTGTTTCCATGCTGTACATCTCTATGACTCTATGTCTCTATACCTCTGCCCAGCTCATTTGGGATAAGCAACAGTAGTGCTTTTTTAAAAATGTGTTCGCAGGACATGGGCATCACTGACTAGGTCAGCATTTATTGCCCAGAGAGCAGTTTGGAATCAATCCCATTGCTGGGTCTAGAGTCACATGTAGGCCAGACCAGGTAAGGATGGCAGTTTCCTTCCCGAAAGGACATCAGTGTCCCCGATCGGTGTTTACAATTGACAATGGATTCAAGGCCATCATTAGACCTTTTATTTGCTTCTAGATCCACCATCTGCCTTTGTGGAATTTGAACCCGGCTCCCCTGAACATTACCTGGATTTCCAGTTTACTGGTCTTGAGATAATTTCATTCGGCTATTAGTGCCCCATGCGGAAGGAGGAGAGGAACGAGAGATTTCTCAATTCTGAAGCAGGTGAATGCACAGCAACCAGGGGTGGATTGATGAGCAAGAGGCCAGCAGTGGAGGGCACAGGGGTCCATTCACTAACTCCATATGCAATCCTATTTCCAACCATTCACTGAGATTCCACATCACAGCCCACTCCCAGGGAACAACCGAAATGTTCTGATGATCACTGACCGTGTCCACTCCACCCAAAAGGAGTTCAGTAAGGCTGCTGTACATCTCAGACTGGTTCATCTCACTGGTCAGCAGGTGGGTCAGATACTGCCCCTCCACTGAGTGCCCAGCCTCCATCAGTTCTCGAATCTGCACTATCTTCTTGTCCACAGCTTTCCTCGCTGGCGAGAAAAAAAGCAGAAGACACAATCAGAAATATTCCTTCTGCTTTCATGAAATGTGGGCATCACTGGGCAAGGCCAGCATTTATTGCCCATCCCTAATTGCCCTTGAGCTGAGTTTCCTCATGACTAGTCGACAGGGGCTGTTAAGCGTCAACAGAAATTGCTGGAAAAACTCTGGAAGCATCTGTGGGGAGAGAGAGAGAGAGAGACAGAGTTCAAGTTCGGGTCCAGTGATCCCTGCTTCAGAACAGAACTTTTCTCTGCACAGATGTTTTTTGTTAATTCACTCACAAGATGAGGGTGTAACTGGCTAAGCCATCCCTAATTGCCCAGGGGGCAGTTAAGAGTCAACCACACATTGCTGTGTGTCTGGAGTCACATGTAGACCAGACTGGGTAAGGATGGCAGATTCCCTTCCCTAAAGGACACTAGTGACCCAGATGGGTTTTTCTAACAATCGACAATGGAATCACAGTCATCATCAGACTCTTACTTCCAGATTTTACTGAGTTCAAATTACACCATCTGCCATGGCAGGACCTGGGGCCCCAGAACATTTACCTGGGGGTTTCTGGATTAACAGTCCCACAATAATACCACTAGGCCACAGCCTCTCCCACTACCAGTTGCTACAGATCTGTTTTTGTATCAGATTTCCAGCATCCACAATTCTTTGTTTTCAATTTATCCAGTCGGATTCAGTTAAAAATCACACAGCACCAGGTTATAGTCCAACAGGTTTAATTGGAAGCACTAGCTGTGGCAGGATTCAAGCACATTGTTGTAGTCTGGAGTCAACTATAGGCCAGGCCAGGGAAGAGATGGCAGATTGCTGTTACTGAAGGACATTAGAAAATTACATAGGCAGTCCCCACGTTGTGGATTAGTGGTGCTGGAAGAGCACAGTAGTTCAGGCAGCATCCAAGGAGCAGTGAAATCGATGATTCGGGCAAAAGCCCTTCATCAGGAATAAAGGCAGTGAGCCTGAAGCATAAGCTAGGGGAGTCCCCATGTTGTGAAGGAGTTCTGTTTGCAAGTCGATTTATACACAATGCAGGATATAAAGGCACAGTTCATAAGTGCAGGAAATGTTCTGTGTTAAATCTCTGAAATTACACCTTTCTATATCTTTTTAAACATGAATCAATGATAGCTGATACAGTCATCATCATTAGCTCTCAAGATATATTAGGGGAATTGAAATTCCAACGGCTGCTATGGCAGTAGTTGAATCCATTCCCCGTACAGTATTAGACTAAGCCAGACCAGTTCCATACCCACTGAGCCACCATCTTCTGTTCTCCAAACATCCTGTTTGTCTACTTTGGATTCCAGCATCTGGAGATTTTTTTTGTCTCGAAACATCTCCAATAGCGAGCACACACTCCTCAGTTCATAGAATATAGAACATTACAGCGCAGCGCAGTACAGGCCCTCGATGTTGCGCCGACCTGTGAAACCAATCTGAAGCCCATCTAACCTACACTATTCCATTCTCATCCATATGTTTATCCAATAACCATTGAAATGCCCTGAAAGTTGGCGAGTTTACTAAAGTTGCAGGCAGGGCATTCCATGCCTCTACTACTCTCTGAGTAAAGAACTTATCTCTGACATCTGTCCTATATCTATCACCCCTCAATTTAAATCCACGTCCCCGCGTGCTCGCCATCACTATCTGAGGAAACATGGTTCTCACTGTCCACCATATGGTTGTCTTGGGCCCTCTGATTATTTTATATGTCTCAACTAAATCACCTCTCAACCTTCTTCTCTCTAACAAAAACAGCCTGAGGTCCCTCAGCCTTTCCTCATAAGACCTTCCCTCCATACCAGCAACATCCTAGTAAATCTCCTCTGCGCCCTTTTCAAAGCTTCCCCACCCTTCCTACAATGTGGTGACCAGAACTGTACGTAATACTCCAAGTGCGGCCGCACCAGAGTTTTGTACAGCTGCAATACGACCTCCTGGCTCCGAAACTCAATCTCTCTACCAATAAAAGCTAACACACCGTATGCTTTCTTAACAATCTTATCAACCTGGATGGCAACTTTCAGGGATCTATGTACATGGACACCGAGATCTCTCTGCTCATCTACCCTACCAAGAATCTTACCATTAGCCCAATACTCTGCATTCCTGTCGCTCCTTCCAAAGTGAATCACCTCACACTTTTCCACATTAAACTCCATTTGCCACCTCTCAGCCCAGCTCTGCAGCTTATCTATGGCCCTCTGTAACCTACAACATCCTTCAGCACTATCCTCAACTCCACTGACCTTAATGTCATCTGCAAATTTATTAACCCAGCCTTCTACGCCCTCATACAGGTCATTTATAAAAATGACAAACAGCAGTGGCCCCAAAACAGATCCTTGCGGTTCCACACTAGGAACTGAACTCCAGGATGAACACTTCCCATTAACTATCAACCTCTGTCTTCTCGCCAATTTCTGATCCAAACCACTCAATCCCATGCCTCTATATTTGTACAATAGCCTACCGTGGGGAACCTTATCAAGCACCTTACTGAAGTCCATATACACCACATCAACCGCTTTACCCTCATCCACCTGTTTGGTCACCTTCTCAAGAACTCAATAAGGTTTGTGAGGCACGACATACCCTTCACAAACCGTGTTGACTATCTCTAATCAACTTATTCTTTTCTAGATGATTATAAATCCTATCTCTTGTAAACCTCTCCAACACTTTACCCACAACTGAAGTAAGGCTCACTGGTCTACAATTACCAGGGTTGTCTCCACTCTCCTTGATCAAGGGGCAACATTTGCTATCCTCCAGTGTTCTAGTACTATGCCTGTTGACAATGATGACATGAAGATCAAAGCCAAAGGCTCTGCAATCTCCTCCCTGGCTTCCCAGAGAATCCCAGGATAAATCCCATCTGGCCCAGGGGACTTATCTACTTTCACACTTTTCAGAATTATTAACACCTCGCCCTTGTGAACCTCAATCCTGCCTAGTCTAGTCGCCTGTACCTCAGTATTCTCCTTGACAACATTATCTTTTTCCAATGTGAATACAGAGAAAAAATATTCATTTAGCGCTTCTCTTATCTCCTTGAACTCCATGCACAACTTTCCATACTGTCCTTGACTGGCCCTAACCTTACTATAATCATGCTTTTATCCCTAATATACCCATAGAAAGCATTAGGGTTTATCCTGATCCTATCCGCCAATGACTTCTCATGTCCCCTCCTGGCTCTTCTTAGCTCTTTCTTTAGGTCTTTCCTGGCTAACTTGTAACTTTCAAGCACCCTAACTGAGCCTTCATGTCTCATCCTAACATAAGCCATCTTCTTCCTCATGACAAGAGATTCAACTTCTCTCGCTCGACCATTTCCTCCCTGCCTGACAGGTACATACTTATCAAGGACATGCAGTAGCTATTCCTTGAATAATCTCCACATTTCAATGGCGCCCATCTCCTGCAGTTTCCTTCCCCATCCTATGCATCCTAAATCTTGCCTAATCACATCGTAATCACCTTTCCCCAGCTGCAGCTCTTGCCCTCTGGTGTATATACCTATCCCTTTGCATCGCTAAAGTAAACATAACTGAATTGTGGTCACTATCACCAAAGTGCTCACCTACCTCCAAATTTAACACCTAACTGGGTTCATTACCCAATACCAAATCCAAAGTGGCCTCGTCCCTTGTTGGCCTGTCTACATACTGTGTCAGGAAACCCTCCTGCACACATTGGACAAAAACTGACCCATCTAAAGTACTCGAACTATTGTATTTCCAGTCAATATTTGAAAAGTTAAAGTCTCCCTTAACATTTGCCCTTTTACTCTCGCTCCTGTCGAGAATCATCTTTGCTATCCTTTCCTCTACAGCCCTGGAACAATTCGGAGGCCGATAGAAAACTCCCAACAGGGTGACCTCTCCTTTCCTGTTTCTAAACTCAGTTCACACTACCCCAGTAGATGAGTCCTCAAACGTCCTTTCTGCCACCGTAATACTGTCCTTGACCAACAATGCCACACCTCCCCCTCTTTTACCATCTTCTCTGTTCTAACTGAAACATCTAAATCCTGGAACCTGCAACAACCATTCCTGTCCCTGCTCTATCCATTTCTCCGAAATGGCCACAACATCAAAGTCCCAGGTACCAACCCATGCTGCAAGTTCACCCACCTTATTTTGGATGCTCCTGGCATTGAAGTAGAGACACTTAAAACCAACTTCCTGCTTACCAATGCCTTCTTGCCACCTTGAAACCTTATTTCTGACCTCACTACTCTCAACCTCCTGGACATTGGAAATACAATTTAGGCTCCCACCCCTCTGCTGAATTAGTTTAAACCCTCCCGAAGAGCATTCAGAAACATTCCCCCCAGGATATTGGTATTCACTTCAACCACTAGCTGTATTCATGTTTGTGTGAGTGGACAGATGAATATAAGTGATAAGGTTTCGATCTGAAACGTTGATTTTCCTGCTCCTCGGATGCTGCCTGACCTGCTGTGCTCTTCCACCTCCACATCTATTGACAGTGATGAAATTGTTTGTTAGAAAACATCACAGATACCAATACAGATGAAAGTAGGACCAGTAGAGTGGTAGAATCCCTACAGTGTGGAAACAGGCCCTTCAGCCCAACAAGTCCACTCCGACCCTCTGAGGTGTATCCCACCCAAATCTACTCCCCTACGCTATAACTCTACATTTACCCCTGACTAATGCACCTAACCTACACATCTCTGGACACTATGAGCAATTTAGCATGGCTGATTCACCTAACCTGCACATCTTTGGTTTGTGGGAGGATTTCCACGCAGACACAGGGAGAATGTGCAAACTCCACACAGGCAGTCGCCCAAGGGTGGAATTGAACCCAACCTTTCCCTGCATTTCCCAAGGCTAATCCACCTAGGTTACTCATCCCTGGACATTATTGGGTGATTTAGCTTGGCCAACCTACCTAACCTGCACATCTTTAGACTGTGGGAGGAAATCCACACAGACACAGGGAAAATGTGCAAATGCCACATAGATAGTCACCTGACGCTGGAATTGAAGCCAGGTCCCTGGTGCTGTGAGGCAGCAGTGTTAACCACTGAGTCACCGTGCCATCCAGTATTCTGGTAAATCTCACAACTAGCTGTGGAGACGAATTTAAATTAATTAATGATTGGAAGGGTGTGCATGAGAGAAAATCTGGAAAGTCAAAGAGAAAGGATAAGGCAATAGTACAAGGCAGTGACATGGGTAACAATACCCTGAGGGAGACAGAAAGGGACAGAACATACAAACGTAGGTGTGAACTAGTAAGTCAGGGAAAATAGCTTTACACTAACTAAGGGGAAGGAGGTTTAGGGGTGAAAGAAGATTTACAAAGGTAAAAGTTTAGGTAAAGTGGTCTTGTCTGGATGTGTCACTACCTGGTATGGTAACTGTACCATTCAAGATCGGAGATGGGGTGAACTCAGCCCAGACAATCACAGAGGCCAACCTCCCATCCATAGAATCCACCTACCAGGCCCACTGTCAAGGAAAGGCCGCCAGCATTCTCAAAGATCCATCCCACCCTGGCAATGTTTTTCCATAACCTCTACCATCGGGGAGAAGGTACAGAAGCCTGAACACACGCACCAGCCGGTTTCGTAACGTTTTCTACCCTAATGTTGTTAGAATGCCACCCAGTACCCTTCCACCGACACCCTCCTTCGACTGACCGAACTGGTCCTCACCCTGAACAACTTTTCTTTCCAATCCTCCCACTTTCTCCAAACAAAAGGAGTAGCCATGGGCACCCGCATGGGCCCCAGCTATGCCTGCCTCTTCGTAGGGTATGTGGAACAATCCATCTTCCGCAACTACACTGGCCCCACCCCCCATCTTTTTCTTCGCTACATTGATGACTGTATCGGCGCTACCTCGTGCTCCCACGAGGAGGTTGAACAGTTCATCCACTACACCAACACCTTCCACCCCGACCTCAAATTCACCTGGACAGTCTCGGACTCCTCCCTCCCCTTCCTAGACCTTTCTGTTTCTATCTCAGGCGACCGAATCAACACGGACATCTACTACAAACCTACCGACTCCCACAGCTACCTGGACTACACCTCCTCCCATCCTGCCCCCTGTAAAAACGCCATCCCATTCTCCCAATTCCTTCGTCTCCGCCGCATCTGCTCCCAGGAGGACCAGTTCAAAATACGTACAACACAGATGGCCTCCTTCTTCAAGGACCGCAATTTCCCCCCCGACGTGGTCGACGGTGCCCTCCACCGCATCTCCTCCACTTCCCGCTCCTCCGCCCTTGAGCCCCGCCCCTCCAACCGCCACCAGGACAGAACCCCACTGGTCCTCACCTACCACCCCACCAATCTCCATGTACAGCGCATCATCCGCCGTCACTTCCGCCACCTCCAAACAGACCCCAGCACCAAGGATATATTTCCCTCCCCTCCCCTATCAGCTTTCCGTAGAGACCACTCCCTCCGCGACTCCCTTGTCAGATCCACACCCCCCACCGACCCAACCACCACTCCCGGCACCTTCCCTTGCAACCGCAGGAGGTGCAACACTTGCGCCCACACCTCCCCCCTCACTTCTCTCCAAGGCCCCAAGGGAAACTTCCATATCCGCCACAGATTCACCTGCACCTCCACCCACATCATCTACTGCATCCGCTGCAGCCGGTGTGGCCTCCTCTATATTGGGGAGACAGGCCGCCTACTTGCGGAGCGATTCAGGGAGCACCTCTGGGCCACCCGGACGAACCAACCCAACCAACCTGTGGCACAGCATTTCAACTCCCCCTCCCACTCCACCGAGGATATGCAGGTCATTGGACTCATCCACCGCCAAACCACAACAACCCGACGGTCGGAGGAGGAGCGTCTTATCTTCCGACTGGGAACCCTCCAACCGCAGGGGATGAACTTGGACTTCACCAGTTTCTTCATCCCCCCTCCCCCCACCTTGTCTCAGCCGGATCCTTCCAGCCCGGCACCGCCTTCCTGACCTGCAGTCTTCTTCTTGACCTCTCCGCCTCCACCCTACTCCGACCTATCACCCTCACCTTGACCTCTTTCCACCTATCACATTTCCAACTCCCCTCCTCCAAGTCCCTCCTCCCTACCTTTTATCTTCTCCTGCTGAACACTCTCTGCTCATTCCTGAAGAAGGGCCTGTGCCCGAAACGTCGAATCTCCTGTTCCCTGGATGCTGCCTGACCTGCTGTGCTGTTCCAGCAATAAAGTTTCAACAGAATACTGAATGGACTCACAAACTCTTAACATTCACCTGTATCTGTGTTTTTGTTTTTGCTGCTGTTTACCTATTATTTACTATCTATGTGACTTAACTCTGTGATCCGCCTGTATTGCTCACAAGACAAAGCTTTTAACTGTGCCTCGGGACACGTGACAATAAATTCAATTAAATTGCAGATAAAGTCAAGCTGAATGGTACAGGAAGAGAGTTTAACATGATCAGTGCAGCACAGAGTGAGACTGAAATAAAAGCAGAAATGCTGGAACAACTCAGCAGGTCTGTCAGCACGTGTGGAGAGAGAAAAACAGAATTCAATATTCTTCTAAAGAGCCACATTTCAGATCTCCAGCATCATATTGTTAGAAAATAAGTAACATCCACAATACCCTAAATGAACTAGTAACACAAAATGAGATGAATGCTTCAGATCCAATTGCCATCACAGAGACCTGGTTATAATGTGTCCGAGGTTGCTAAATAAACATTGAAAAGACAAGCTGAATGTAACAAGCTGAAGGTAGCCCTGATAATTAAGTATGATGTCAAGTTACATAAGTGAGAAATGATCTTAGCTTAGGATGTAAGGAAGTATTAACAATATGGATGGAGATTAGGAAAAGCAACTGGCCCTCTAACTTTAGTTATACTCCTGGACACAACATTGAACAAGGCAGTAAAATAAAACATTTGCAGATGTTGGAAATCTAAAACAAAAAGAGAAATTCCTGGAGAAACAGCAGGTCTGCAGTGTCTATGGAGAGAAGTTCCAGCTCAGCACTGTCCCCATGAGCGGTCTTACTGGCCAATCTCCCTTCCCATCTATTCACTCCACCCTCCCCTCTGACTTATCACCTCCATCCCCACCCCCATTCACCTATTGTACTCTTTGCTACCTTCCCCCATCCTCCACTCTGACCTATCACCTCCATCCCCACCCCCATTCACCTATTGTACTCTTTGCTACCTTCCCCCACCCTCCACTCTGACCTATCACCTCCATCCCCACCCCCATTCACTTATTGTACTCTTTGCTACCTTCCCCCACCCTCCTCTCTGACCTATCACCTCCATCCCCACCCCCATTCACTTATTGTACTCTATGCTACCTTCTCTCCAGCCCCCCACCCCCCTCTCATTTATCTCTCCACCCTTCAGGCTCTCTGCCTCTATTCCTGATGAAGGGTTTTTGCCCGAAACGTCGATTTTCCTGCTCCTCGGATGCTGCCTGACCTGCTGTGCTTTTCCAGCACCACTCTAATCTAGACTCTGTGGAGAGAAAGCAGAGTTAATGTTTCAAGTCCAACGATCCTTCTTCAGAACAAGGGTCTCTGGACCTTAAACATTAGCTTTGCTTTCTCTCCACAGATGCTGCCAGACTTGCTAAATTTCTCCATTGAACAAGACATTATCAGAGCTTGTACCAAAGGTAATGTATTAGTAAAGGGAACAGCTAATGTTCAAAAACTCTGCACAGGTAAAATTGGCGAGGGTGGTGGAAGATAATTTTGTAGAATTCATAGCAGCAGAGAGGAAACCCTTTGGTCCATCATGGCTGTACTGTTAAGTTTCCTGCAACAATATATTGTCAACAAGGCAAGAATAAAGCTATTTTAGATAGAGTGTTGTGTAATAATTAGCAACCTCATAGTAAACCTCCACTAGGAAATACTAGATTAGATTAGATTAGATTCCCTACAGTATGGAAACAGGCCCTTTGGCCCAACTAGTCCACACCGACACTCCGAAGAGTAACCCACCCAGACCCATTCCCCTAGCCTATGTTTACCTCAGCTAACATACCTATCACTACGGGCAATTTAGCTTGGCCAATTCACCTAACCTACACATCTTTTGGATTGTGGGAGGAAACCGAGCACCCGGAGGAAACCCACGCAGACACGGGGAGAATGTGCAAACTCCACACAGACAGACGCCCGAAGCTTGAATTGAACCCGGGTCCCTGGCGCTGTGAGGCAGCAGTGCTAACCACTGAGCAACCGTGCCACCCCTAAATAGTCTTCATAACACAAAGTAATACCACATTAAGATTGAAATTTTCATATTTCAGTCACAAACAAAAATGGTAAATGAACCATATTGTCAGTATGGAGGGGAGATTGGAAAACAAACTTTAGGTATGGAAATAAATAAAGAGTGGGAAGCATTTAAAAAAACAATTTAAAATATTCCACACAAATACATTCCATTAAAAGGCAAAAGTTCAGCAAGAAAGATATATTTGTTACGTATTCAGGTTTGCATTAAATTAATGTAGAGATTTTAAAGTTGCAAAGAATAGTGGTAAACCTGAGGATTGGGAATATTTTAGAAACCAGTGAAGGGCTATCAAAGGTTGATAAAAAGGGAAATTTACAGAATATGAGAGTAACTGGTGAGATTAATTTAAACAGATGATGAGGTTGCAGTCAGAGCAAGCATAGAGGTTGGTTATGGTTATAGATGTTGGGGGTCAATTCTGTGCAGTTGGATAATTGAGAATGAGCATGTGCTGTCATCAGCTCAGCACTGTCCTCATGACCTGTCCTACCTGTCAACCTCCCTTCCCATCTATCCGCCCCACCCTCCCCTCTGACCTATCACTTCCATCCCCACCCCCATTCACCCATTGTACTCTTTGCTACCTTCCCCCACCCTCCCCTCTGACCTATCACCTCCATCCCCACCCCCATTCACTTATTATACTCTTTGCTACTTTCTCCCCAGCACCACCCCCCCACCCCCTCTCATTTATCTCTCCACCCTTCAGGCACTCTGCCTCTATTCCTGATGAAGGGCTTTTGCCCAAAACATTGATTTTCCTGCTCCTCGGATGCTGACTGACCTGCTGTGCTTTTCCAGCACCACTCTGATCTAAACATGTGCTGCCATTAGATTGTTGGTGTCTGCAAACAGACCTGGAGCAACATCACCCCCAAGACAATGCACTTGAGATATTAGAACAAGTAGTCCCCAGCTGGGTCAAAGAGATCGGTTTTAAGGAGCATATTAAAAAGCAGAGTGAGGTGGCAAGGTTAACAGAGGGAATGCAAGAGCTTACAGCCCAGGCAGCCAGAGGGACAGTTGCATTGTGATTAATTTCAGTTACATCACTCTGTAAATTTTTGCTATAAATTCTGTGTGTTAGGATCGAGCCCTCCACAACCACCTGATGAAGGAGCGTCGCTCCGAAAGCTAGTGTGCTTCCAATTAAACCTGTTGGACCATAACCTGGTGTTGTATGGTTTTTAACAGTCTCGAGGGCAGAGGAGAGGAACACAGGGAGTGTTAACTGAGCCTGAGGCAGTAGGAAATGGCAGGGACGCTTGTGTTTATAAATAGAGGCATTGAATGTAAAAGCAAGGAAGTGATGCCACATTTTTGGTCAGGCCACGTTTGGAGCAGCGTGTTCAGATCTGGGCACTTTATTTAAGGAAGGATGGTAAAGCCCTGGAGAGAGTACAAAGGGGATTTCCTGGAATGATCCCAGTAAAGAAGGACTTGAGATACAGGGAAAGATCAGAGAGATTGGGCTTATTCTCCTTGGAGCAGAGAAGATCATGATGACCTTAGAAAGGTGTTCAAAATGATGAACAGTTTTGACAGAGTAAAGAAGGGTATTTTATTTCCACTAGTCGGTATGTCAGTAACTAGGGGTCACACTTTCAAGATTGTCAGCAAGAACTCGGAGTGAGGTAGAGTCATAGAGTCATAGAGATGTACAGCACGGAAACAGACCCTTCGGTCCAACCCGTCCATGCCGACCAGATATCCCAACCCAATCTAGTCCCACCTGCCAGCACCCGGCCCATATCCCTCCAAACCCTTCCTATTGATATACCCATCCAAATGCCTCTTAAATGTTGCAATTGTACCAGCCTCCACCACATCCTCTAGCAGCTCATTCCATACACTTACCACCCTCTGAGGAGAAACTCCTTTCCTCGGAGAGCGTTGCTAGGATTTGGAATGCGCTGCCTGGGAGAGTGGGGAAGGCTTCAATAGAGAAAGCTTTTGAGGGGGTTACAGAGAATGGGACTAGCTGGGAGGTTAGCTCTTTCAGGCGCTGGTACAGACTCGATGGTTTGAACGGCCTCCTTTGGCCCTTTAAAATGCTATGACTAGACCATGAGGGTTTTGAAAATGAGGGTATGAGTTTTAAAATGAGATATTTCTGCATCTGATGTCACCAACAATGGATTTCTGAGATGCAAAGAGATTCCTCGTACCAAAGTCAAACATGTCATCCCAGGCCTGAAGGTACTGCTTCCAAAATGGCAGCCAGTTCCTTGTCCACCTTGGTAAATATTCGCAGTAGACCAGCGAACGGAACATTGTTGTGACAGCAGCGATGAATTTCTGTGTTTCTTCTGGAATCTTCTCCTGCAGACAGCCCATGCGGATCTCAAGCAAGATGGCAGCAATCGCTGTTCAACAAGAGAAGCATCACTATTAGCTCTCACCAAGAACCAGCCACTGCCTCACTAGATAGTTGATTAAATTGACACATTACCTTACATTAAAGAGAGGGGGAACACCCAACAAACAACCCATTAAGACATAGGAGCAGAAGTAGGCCATTCAGCCCATTTAGTCTGCTCTTTCATTCAGCGCTTTGATGTCTGATCTGATAATCCTCAACTCCTCAACTTGTCCATGCTGACCAGATATCCCAACCCAATCTAGTCTCACCTGCCAGCACCCGGCCCATATCCCTCCAAACCCTTCCGATTCATATATCCATCCAAATGCCTCTTAAATGTTGCAATTGTACCAGCCTCCACCACATCCTCCCATTCCCCAGAACTCTTGATTCCCTTCAAACTCAGAATATTAGATTGGGACCTTTGTGTCCATTACCCATATGCCACTATCATCACAGCCAGTTTTGAGAAGATTTGTAGCTCAGGTTGAGGTTTTGATTAGATTAGATTACTTACAGTGTGGAAACAGGCCCTTCCGCCCAACAAGTCCACACCGACCCGTCGAAGCGCAACCCACCCATACCCCTACATGTACCCCTTTTTGCTGAACACTACGGGCAATTTAGCATGGCCAATTCACCTGACCTGCACATCTTTGGACTGTGGGAGGAAACTGGAGCACCCGGAGGAAACCCACGCAGACACGGGGAGAATGTGCAAACTCCACACAGTCAGTCGCCTGAGGCGGGAATTGAACCCGGGTCTCTGGCGCTGTGAGGCAGCAGTGCTAACCACTGTGCCACCCACAGTGGATGTAGGTTTGTTCGCTGAGCTGGAAGGTTCATTTCCAGACATTTCATTACCCTACTAGGTAACATCTTCAGTGGGCCTCAGGCGAAGCAATACTGAAAATTCCTGCTTTCTATTTATGTGTTTGGGTTTCTTTGGGTTGGTGATGTCATTTCCTGTGGTGATGTTATTTCCTGTGGTGAAGTCACTTCCTGTTCCTTTTCTTACACTGTAACAAACACTACATTGGACAAAAAAAAGGCAGAAAACTAGCCACCAGGATACATAAACATCAACTAGCCACAAAACAACATGACCCTCTCTCACTAGTATCCTCACATATGGAGGAGGAAGAACACCACTTTGACTGGGACAACACATCCATTCTAGGACAGGCTAAACAAAGACACGCACGAGAATTCCTAGAAGCATGGCATTCCAACCGGAACTCTATCAACAAACACAAAGGCTAGACCTCATCTACCACCCCCTGAGAAAAGGAAGAGGAAGTGACTTCTCCACAGGAAATAATATCACCGCAGGAAATGACATCACAAACCCAAAGAAACCCAAACATATAAATAGAAAGCAGGAATTTTCAGCATTGCTTCGTCTGAGGCCCAGTGAAGATGTTACCTAGGAGGGTAACAAAACGTCTGGTAATGAACCTTCCAGCTCAGCGAACAATCCTACATCCACTATCATCCCAATCACTCAGGATGTAAACTATCAACAAGATAGTTTCTCCCTGCCCTGAAAATAACTCAGTTGGATTCGTGGGAAAACAGCCCCTAGCCTCATTCCACCCTCCCCCAACCTGCCCCTAACAACATCACGGTCTGATAACCCAGCAGTGGCCTCACCTTCAAAGGTGTACTTCTGCAGTTCCGTTGTAATGTTGTGCACCGTGACCCCAGATTCACTCGCCAAGCGCAGTCTCTGGATTCGGTCAATAAAATCAGTTAACACCTCATTGATAACGCCCTGATACAGCAGAGCATCCTGTGGCTTCAGCATCTTTTCATTGAGCAAGGTCCGCAGTCTGTACCATTCCTCACCCTCCCTGAGGGGGCGAAAGACCAGGGAGACTTAAGGAGATCATTGATTGGTTCACAGCTGCTTCTTAACATGATGGAATCAACAAAGCATTACAACACGTTATGGTCATTAAGTATATTCAAGGCTGTGACAGCCAGATATTTAATCAGGAAGGGGAATCAAAGGGTTAGGGGGAAAAGGCAGGAAAGTGGAGTTGAGGATTATCAGGTGTACCGTGACCTGAGCTGATAGCTCAGTGGTTAGCACTACTGCCTCACAGCATCAGGGACCTGGGTTCGATTCCAGCCTCAGGCAACTGTCTGTGGGGAGTTTGCACATTCTCTTCGTGGGTTTCCTCCGGGTACTCTGGTTTTCTCCCACAGTCCAAAGGTGTGCATGTTAGGTTGATTGGCCATGGGATAATTGTCTGTGATGCGCAGGCTTGGTGGATTAACCATGGGAAATGCAGGGATAGGGTAGAAGGTGGGTGGGATGCTCTTCAGAGGGTCAGTATGGACTTGATGGTCCAAATGGCCTGCGTCCACACTGTAGGGATTCTATGATCTCATTGAATGGTAGAGCAGAGTCAATGGGCTGAATGGTCTTGCTCTGCTTCCATCCCTTATGGTCTTATTTAGGTGCAATGTTGCTCTTTGCAAATTAAAATTTTAATAAACCTGATCAATTTTTAAATGACAGGACGAGGATATCACTGTCCAGGCCAGTATTTATTGCCAATTATCCAGAGGGCGGTTAAGAGTTAACCACATTGGTTGTGGGTCTGGAGTCACGTGTAGGCCAGACCAGGTAAGGATGGCGGTTTCCTTCCCTAACGGGCATTAGTGACCCAGATAGGCTTTTCCGACAATTGACAATGGATTCATGGTCATCATTAGACTCTTAATCTCAAATTGTTATTGAATTCAAATTCCGTCATCTGCTGGGGTGGGTCCCCAGAACATTCCCTGGGTTTTTAAGATGATAGTACTAGACCATAACCTCTTCAGAGAAAAAGATTCACAAATCGCTAAAAGTGGGGACACAAGTTAGTAAGATAGAAAAAAGAAAAATCGGCAAATTAAGGACTGGGCTTTAACCTGATGTAGAATCTTGTTTAGACCAGACTCAGAGTTATTCTGCACAGCTCTGGATTCCATGGTATAAAAGGATCACCGAGACACTGGAAACGTTATTAAAAGGTATGAACTCTTAGAAAGACTGAAGAGGTTGGAACTCTGATCTGATAGACATCTTTAAACTTCTCAAGGTGTTTAATTGAGTGAAAGCGGGGAGAATGTTTCCGTTTGAGGGAGAGCCCTGAAACAGAGAGCAGTAAATGTAAGTTAGTCACAAATAAAATCCAGTGTGAAAGTCAGGAGTCACACATTTAGTCAGAAAGTAAAGAAAATTCATGACTACAAAATGATCACATTAAATAGCACAGATGTATTTAAGAGGGAGTTAGAGCTAAAAAAAAAGATGTATTTTAAAAGATGTATTTAGAGCTAAAAAAGATGTAAAATATAAGTATTGTATTTTGGAGTAAGAATTTCATTATAACCATCACTTATTTGCAGTTGAAGACCTATACCCTGCTCATTTGGAGGTTTGATTATTCTAAAACCCATTATTCCAGAATCAGAAAATAGTTCCGACCCAGAGAGAGATTGTTACGCCTGCCGTCTCTGTGCTCGCTCTGTGCAACAGAACAAATGTAGTTCCCTCTCCCCAGCCACGGCCTTGAAAAACATCACCTTTCTATTGTGGTGGTTATTACAACACCTTTCTGAAATCTGTCATTGAACCTCCCTCCCCCCACACTCTCCAGACCCTAACCCCTCGAGTGAACCTCCCTCCTCCCCCACACTCTCAGACAGTACACTCCAGACCCTAACACCTCGAGTGAACCTCCCTCCTCCCCCACACTCTCAGACAGTACACTCCAGACCCTAACACCTCGAGTGAACCTCCCCCTCCCCCACACTCTCAGGCAGTACACTCCAGACCCTAACCCCTCGAGTGAACCTCCCCCTCCCCCCACACTCTCAGGCAGTACACTCCAGACCCTAACCCCTTGAGTGAACCTCCCCCTCCCCCCACACTCTCAGACAGTACACTCCAGCCCCTAACCCCTCGAGTGAACCTCCCTCCCCCCAGACTCTCAGACAGTACACCCCCAGACCCTAACCCTTCGAGTGAACCTCCCTCCCCCCACACTCTCAGACAATACACTCCAGACCCCAACCCTTCGAGTCAACCTCCCGCCCCCCACACTCTCAGACAGTGCACTCCAGACCCTAACCCCTCGAGTGAACCTCCCTCCCCCCACACTCTCAGACAGTACACTGCAGCCCCTAACCCCTCGAGTGAACCTCCCCTTCCCCCTACACTCTCAGACAGTACACTGCATCCCCTAACCCCTCGAGTCAACCTCCCTCCTCCCCCACACTCTCAGACAGTACACCCCAGACCCTAACCCCTCGAGTCAACCTCCCTCCCCCCCACACTCTAAGACAGTACACTCCAGCCCCTAACCCCTCGAGTGAACCTCCCTCCTCCCCCCACACTCTCAGACAGTACACCCCAGACCCTAACCCTTCGAGTCAACCTCCCTCCCCCCCACACTCTCAGACAGTACACTGCAGCCCATAACCCCTCGAGTCAACCTCCCTCCCCCCCACACTCTCAGACAGTACACCCCAGACCCTAACCCCTCGAGTGAACCTCCCTCCCCCCACACTCTCAGACAGTACACCCCAGACCCTAACCCTTCGAGTGAACCTCCCTCCCCCCACACTCTCAGACAGTACACCCCAGACCCTAACCCTTCGAGTGAACCTCCCTCCCCCCACACTCTCAGACAGTGTGCTCCAAACACTAATCTTTCACTTTGCGAAATGTTCCCAATGCTTGTTTTGCCAATCACCTTAAATCAATGACAAGTGATTGTCAATCCTTCTGCTCATGGGGACATATTCCCCTGGCTATACTGTCTAGGCCCCTCATCATTCCCCAACACCTCCACTAACTCGCTCACCATGGAAGAGAGCCCTGGCTTTTCCTAATGAAGGCAAATCCTTCTTTCCTGGTAATAATCTCATAAATGATCATCACGTCCTCTCAGGCATTCACATCTTTCCAGAGATATTGGGCTTGATTCTCCAGTTAAGGCTGAATCAATGTTTTATAATGTTGCTTCTGTAACACTGTAGCCCTGTTTATAATGTCCAGAATCCCATGTGCCTTTTTAACTTCCTTTTCGCCCTGATTTAGTTAGAGCCAAAAAAACTGCAGATTCTGGAATCCAAAGTAGACAGGCAGGAGGCTGGGGGAACACAGCAAGGCAGGCAGCATCAGGAGGGACAGGCAGGAGGCTGGGGGAACACAGCAAGGCAGGCAGCATCAGGAGGGACAGGCAGGAGGCTGGGGGAGCACAGCAAGGTAGGCAGCATCAGGAGAGACAGGCAGGAGGCTGGGGGAACACAGCAAGGCAGGCAGCATCAGGAGGGACAGGCAGGAGGCTGGGGGAACACAGCAAGGTAGGCAGCATCAGGAGGGACAGGCAGGAGACTGGGGGAACACAGCAAGGCAGGCAGCATCAGGAGGGACAGGCAGGAGGCTGGGGGAGCACAGCAAGGCAGGCAGCATCAGGAGGGACAGACAGGAGGCTGGGGGAACACAGCAAGGCAGGCAGCATCAGGAGGGACAGGCAGGAGGCTGGGGGAACACAGCAAGGCAGGCAGCATCAGGAGGGACAGGCAGGAGGCTGGGGGAACACAGCAAGGTAGGCAGCATCAGGAGAGACAGGCAGGAGGCTGGGGGAACACAGCAAGGCAGGCAGCATCAGGAGGGACAGGCAGGAGGCTGGGGGAACACAGCAAGGTAGGCAGCATCAGGAGAGACAGGCAGGAGGCTGGGGGAACACAGCAAGGCAGGCAGCATCAGGAGGGACAGGCAGGAGGCTGGGGGAACACAGCAAGGCAGGCAGCATCAGGAAGGACAGGCAGGAGGCTGGGGGAACACAGCAAGGCAGGCAGCATCAGGAGGGACAGGCAGGAGGCTGGGGGAACACAGCAAGGCAGGCAGCATCAGGAGGGTCAGGCAGGAGGCTGGGAGAACACAGCAAGGCAGGCAGCATCAGGAGAGACAGGCAGGAGGCTGGGGGAACACAGCAAGGCAGGCAGCATCAGGAGGGACAGGCAGGAGGCTGGAGGAATACAGCAAGCCAGGCAGCATCAGGAGGGACAGGCAGGAGGCTGGGGGAACACAGCAAGGCAGGCAGCATCAGGAGGGACAGGCAGGAGGCTGGGGGAACACAGCAAGGCAGGCAGCATCAGGAGGGTCAGGCAGGAGGCTGGGAGAACACAGCAAGGCAGGCAGCATCAGGAGAGACAGGCAGGAGGCTGGGGGAACACAGCAAGCCAGGCAGCATCAGGAGGGACAGGCAGGAGGCTGGGGGAACACAGCAAGGCAGGCAGCATCAGGAGGGACAGGCAGGAGGCTGGGGGAACACAGCAAGGCAGGCAGCATCAGGAGGGTCAGGCAGGAGGCTGGGAGAACACAGCAAGGCAGGCAGCATCATGAAGGGTTACAGCCAAAACGTCATCTTCCCCACCTCCTGATGCTGCCTGCCTTGCTGTGTTCCCCCAGCCTCCTGCCTGTCCCTCCTGATGCTGCCTGGCTTGCTGTGTTCCCCCAGCCTCCTGCCTGTCCCTCCTGATGCTGCCTGCCTTGCTGTGTTCCCCCAGCCTCCTGCCTGTCCCTCCTGATGCTGCCTGGCTTGCTGTGTTCCTCCAGCCTCCTGCCTGTCTACTTTTCACCCTGTTAGCCACATTTGTTTGTCTGAATAAACATCCCAGGGGATTTCTGCTCCTCCACCCACTTTACAACTGTATCTGCCAGCTAGTATCGCCCTGCCAACCGAAATTAATCATTTTGTAATTCTCAACATTAAATCTCATCTGCAAAGTGTTTGCCCATTCCAGCAGCCTCTGTCCTCTCTCATCACTCTCCTTCACAATACAGTAAACCTTTCATTATCCAGCACCTAAACGACCAGGACTGTGCTGATTGATCAAATATTCTGAATAATCAAGAGGCTCCCATACAATTAATGTAAAATCACACACTACGTTATGGAAACACAACGCAAGGGGGTATACATATCACTGTTATAGTTTATTTACAGCATCAATCACTCACATAACATTGCAATTTTGTCTTAAATAGAACTTAGCAGAAGAGAGCTTTCTCACTCACACCCACATTGGGATTACCAGGACATGACAGTAGGTCATGGTATTTCAGGAGAAATTGACTCGAAATTAAATTAACTGTCGATATTTTGTGTAACCATTCGACTGAACAGGTTTATTTACACCGAGGTAAATAAATTCTTACAAAATGTAATAATTGGACAGAAGAATGCAGTAAACATCACGGTATTGGAAGTAGATAATTTTTGCCCTGGTTTATTGAGAGTGACAGTTCAGAACTGAAGAAGGATCATTGCACCTGAAACATTAACTCAGCTTTCTGCTCACAGATGCTGCCAGACGTGCTGAGTTTTTCCAGCAACTTCTAATTTTGTTTCTGATTCCAACAATCAGCAGTACTTTGTTTTTCTGATCATAACATAGAGCCACAGAGAGGCACAGCACAGGAACAGACCCTTCGGTCCAACCCGTCCATGTCGACCAGATATCCCAACCCAATCTAGTCCCACCTGCCAGCACCTGGCCCATATCCCTCCAAACCCTCCCTATTCATATACCCATCCAAATGCCTCTTAAATGTTGCAATTGTACCAGCCTCCACCACTTCCTCTGGCAGCTCAGTCCATACACATACCACCCTCTGCGTGAAAAAGGTGCCCCTTAGGTCTCTTTTATATCATTCCCCTCTCACCCTAAACCTGCGCCCTCTAGTTTCAGACTCCCAGGGAAAAGACCTTGTCTATTTATCCTATCCATGCTCCTCCTAATTTTATAAACCTCTATAAAGTGACCCTCAGCCTCCGACGCTCCAGGGAAAACAGCCCCAGCCTGTTCAGCCTGTCCCTGTAGCTCAAACTCTCCAACCCTAGCAACATTCTTGTAAATCTTTTCGGAACCCTTTCAAGTCACACAATGTCGTTCCTATAGCAGTGAGACCAGAATTGCACACAATATTCCCAGCGTGGCCTAAGCAATGTCCTGCAAGGCTGAGGAGGTGACAGTGCTGTGGCAGTGAGAAAGGGACTCACTGAGTGCGCGCCTGAGGGAGGCAGAGAACTTCTTCAAAGTGGAGACGTCACAGTGGAACAAACTTGGTTAGAGACAGAAAAAAACTGCAGATATTGGAATCCAAGGTAGACAGGGCAGGAGGCTGGAAAAACACAGCAAGCCAGGCAGAAACCAGTATGTTTTCATGGAGGTCTATTGGGGCACTGTGCCAGGGACAGTGAGGTGGGCCAGCCAGGTGACTACCAATGACTGCACTCCCCCAGCCCCACAGCCAGAGTTCACAGGGAGGGTGTGCATGGGGAGGGACAGGCTGTTTTGCCCTTGCAGTAGACGGCTCACCTGTCACTGCTGAACTGCCAATGGTGGCCAAAACAGTCCTTCAATTAGCCTCAGGGTGAAAGAGCTGCACACCCTCCCCCAACCCCACCCCCACCACCCGGTGCGAGCTCTTCTCAGCCACTGGGAAATGGCAGGAGGGGTTATGCAGCAATGGGGAGTCCTTCTACCCTCACCCCTCACGTCCCCAGCCTTCGTCATGATCCCATCCATGCAACCTCCACCCCCTCAACCCCCAGGTATGCGTGTAGATGTGTGTGTATCTGTGCGTGCATTTGAGAAACTAGATATGATCTTCATGAGATAAGGGAACCAGATATGTGAAGTTAGTTTGGCACGACCTTAACAGAATGAATTTAATCTTTTATAATAAGTTGCCCCGCCCAATGGCCCACACATTCACACAAACCAAACTCTGTACTTGCCAAATGCTTCCTGGTAACAACAGCCTTAATTACTCAGCAATATTTACTTTACCAGCTCTGTGTAGCTCATTCCCACTGACAGAAAACAAACAACCGCTAAATCTGTAGAACAGAAGCAAAACATAGACATTTCTGGAGAAACTCAGCAGGTCTGGCTGCATCTGTGCGGAGAGAAAGCAGAGTCAACGTCATAGAGTCATGGAGATGTACAGCATGGAAACAGACCCTTCGGTCCAACCCGTCCATGCTGACCAGATATCCCAACCCAATCTAGTCCCACCTGCCAGCACCCGGCCCATATCCCTCCAAACCCCTCCCGCTCATATACCCATCCATTTAAATGCTGTAATTGTATCAGCCTCCACCACTTCCTCTGGCAGCTCATTTCATACACATACCACCCTCTGCATGAAAAAGTTGCCCCTTAGGTCTCTTTTATATCTTTCCCCTCTCACCCTAAACCTATGCCCTCTAGTTCTGGACTCCCCCACCCCAGGGAAAAGACTTTGACTATTTACCCTATCCATGCCCCTCATAATTTTGTAAACCTCTATAAGTTTCGAGTCTGGTCATCCTGTTCTGGAACTGAGCTTATTCTGTCGTCGCTTATGGTTGCTGTCAGACCCTCTGAGTTTCTCCAGCGTTTTCTGCTTACATTTCATGATAGTGAGGTTCAGGATAACTTACGCAGTAATGATACCATTTGCCAGTCCCTGCACCTTTCGTTGCTCTGCCCAGATACTCCCCACCAGCCTCTCGGGATACTTTCCTTCCTGACGCAAAACCTGTTCAATCAAGCGGTTGTCAGCCACATTCACGAAGGCCCCCGTTCTCCATAACGGCCCAAACCTATTGTGTTCTATTATCTAACAGAATAAATGTTAGTGATTAGCTTTACAAACAGAACTTTTGCTCCACAAATACTTTTAACTTCATTTCGTATTTAGTTACAAAAGTGAACTACAATAACTCACAGGTTCATATTCTTTTAGGGGATAGTATTCGGGATCACAAGGTCATTACAATAAAGAAGAAGGCCATTCAGCCCACAGCTTGTGCTAGCTCTGTGAGCATTTGCACTTAATGCCAATCTCCGACATTTAACTGTAACCCTGTACGTGGTTTCTGTCATTTCTTTGGGACATGGGTCTTGCTGATGGCACCTACACTCACTGCCATCCCCAACTGCCCCTTTGAAATGGTGTTTTTCAGGACATTTCACAGAGCAGTGAAGGGACGGCAGTCGGTCTGGAGTCACATACATTCCAGACCAGGTAAGGTCGGCAGATTTCCTTCCCTCAAGGACATTGGTAAAATAGATAGGGACTTCCAACAAATTGCCAGCCTATGAGGGAGTGAAGGGAACCCTCCCTCCCCCTTCACCTCTCCCACCTGAGTCCCCAGTCTTACTCTCTGCTCTCCAGATGAGTCTCTCCCTGCCCCAGGACAGTCCCAAGACTGTTCCCCCCCACCCCAGATGTCTCTCTCTCCCCCTGCCCCTGCCCCAGGTGTCCCTCTCCCTCCCCCTGCCCCAGGTGTCTCTCTCTCTCTCCCCCCCGCCCCAGGTGTCCCTCTCCCGCCCCCTGCCCCAAGTGTCTCTCTCTCTCTCTCCCCCCCGCCCCAGGTATCTCCCCCTCCCCCTGCCCCAGGTGTCCCTCTCCCTCCCCCTGCCCCAGGTGTCTCCCTCTCTCTCCCCCCCTGCCCCAGGTCTCTCTCCCCCATCCCCTGCCCCAGGTGTTTCTGTCCCTCTCCCCCTGCCCCAGGTGTTTCTGTCCCTCTCCCCCTGCCCCAGGTGTTTCTGTCCCTCTCCCCCTGCCCCAGGTGTTTCTGTCCCTCTCCCCCTGCCCCAGGTGTTTCTGTCCCTCTCCCCCTGCCCCAGGTGTTTCTGTCCCTCTCCCCCTGCCCCAGGTGTTTCTGTCCCTCTCCCCCTGCCCCAGGTGTTTCTGTCCCTCTCCCCCTGCCCCAGGTAAGTCCCCACCTTCTCTCCCCCCTGCCCGAGCTCGCCTTCCTTTCCCCGTTTACCTGGAGCTGATGTAACTTGTGGAAGTAACCCTTGATGAACAGCCAGTAGACGATGCTCCATCCACTGGTCCCTGGTAAAGCGTGTACAGGTTTGTAGCCAAGGGCTGCACTCTCTGTGGATGTAGGTAAGTTTGAGGAGTGTTTGACATCAGAGCGACCAAAGGTAGTAAAGCGCCAGGATGGGACACCTGTCCGATCCCACCGCACAGAGATTCGCCTGGGCAGCATAGACCTCATCGCGGGAAACATTCTCAACCTACGAAGAACTGTAATTAAATGCTGACAGGCTGTCACGTCATACAATATATACTGATCTCCACCAAGAGACTGTCCCAGGGTCCTAGTGCTCAAAGGTTCAGTACAGTTATTGAGAATTCGATGGTAAGAGATTACCATGCTTGGTTTGACCGTTGTCCAAATAGCATCCTCATCCTCCCATCACTCACCCAATCACTCCCCTTTTGGGAATGTCACCTTTACCTGGGTCACATTCACATCTCTGAATGAAGATTCTTGGTTCAAGACTACTGAACCGATTAACCTGTCCGAGGGTCAGTACTGAGGGAGTGCTGCACTGTCAGAGGGCCAGTACTGAGGGAGTGCAGCACTGTCCGAGGGTCAGTGCTGAGGGAGTGCTGCACTGTCAGAGGGTCAGTGCTGAGGGAGTGCTGCACTGTCAGAGGGTCAGTACTGAGGGAGTGCTGCACTGTCAGAGGGCCAGTGCTGAGGGAGTGCTGCACTGTCAGAGGGTCAGTGCTGAGGGAGTGCTGTACTGTCAGAGGGTCAGTACTGAGGGAGTGCTGCACTGTCAGAGGGTCAGTACTGAGGGAGTGCTGCACTGTCAGAGGGTCAGTGCTGAGGGAGTGCTGCACTCTCTGAGGGTCAGTGCTGAGGGAGTGCTGCACTGTCAGAGGGTCAGTGCTGAGGGAGTGCTGCACTGTCTGAGGGTCAGTACTGAGGGAGTGCTACACTGTCAGAGGGCCAGTGCTGAGGGAGTGCTGCACTGTCAGAGGGTTAGTGCTGAGGGAGTGCTGCACTGTCAGAGGGTCAATACTGAGGGAGTGCTACACTGTCAGAGGGTCAGTGCTGAGGGAGTGCTGCACTCTCTGAGGGTCAGTACTGAGGGAGTGCTGCACTCTCTGAGGGTCAGTGCTGAGGGAGTGCTGCACTCTCTGATGGTCAGTGCTGAGGGAGTGCTGCACTGTCAGAGGGTCAGTACTGAGGGAGTGCTGCACTCTCTGAGGGTCAGTACTGAGGGAGTGCTGCACTCTCTGAGGGTCAGTGCTGAGGGAGTGCTGCACTCTCTGAGGGTCAGTACTGAGGGAGTGCCTCACTGTCAGAGGGTCAGTACTGAGGGAGCGCTGCACTCTCTGAGGGTCAGTACTGTGGGAGTGCTGCACTGTCAGAGGGTCAGTGCTGAGGGATTGCTGCACTGTCAGAGGGTCAGTACTGAGGTAATGCTGCACTCTCTGAGGGTCAGTGCTGAGGGAGTGCTGCACTGTCAGAGGGTCAGTACTGAGGGAGTGCTGAAAATGTGTTGCTGGAAAAGCGCAGCAGGTCAGGCAGCATCCAGGGAACAGGAGAATCGACGTTTCAGGCATAAGCCCTTCTTCAGGAATGAGGAAAGTTTGTCCAGCAGGCTAAGATAAAAGGTATGGAGGAGGGACTTGGGGGAGGGGCGTCGGAAATGTGATAGGTGGAAAGAGGTCAAGGTGAGGGTGATAGGTCAGACTGGGGTGGAGGCGGAGAGGTCAGGAAGAAGATTGCAGGTTAGGAAGGCGGTGCTGAATTCGATGGATTTGACTGAGACAAGGTGGGGGGAGGGGAAATGAGGAAACTGGTGAAATCCGAGTTCATCCCTTGTGGTTGGAGGGTTCCTAGGCGAAGATGAGGCGCTCTTCCTCCAACCGTCGTTTTGTTGTGGTCTGGCGATGGAGGAGTCCAAAGACCTGCATATCCTTGGTGGAGTGGGAGGGGGAATTGAAGTGTTGAGCCACAGAGTGGTTGGGTTGGTTGGTCCGGGTGTCCCAGAGGTGTTCTCTGAAACGCTCCGCAAGTAGGCGGCCTGTCTCCCCAATATAGAGGAGGCCACATCGGGTGCAGAGGATGCAATAGATGATATGTGTGGAGGTACAGGTGAATCTGTGGCGGATATGGAAGTTTCCTTTGGGGCCTTGGAGGGTGGTGAGGGGGAGGTGTGGGCGCAAGTTTTGCACTTCTTGCGGTTGCAGGGGAAGGTGCCGGGAGTGGAGGTTGGGTTGGTGGGGGGTGTGGATCTGACGAGGGAGTCACGGAGGGAGAATCTCCCTCCGTGACTTCCTCGTCAGATCTCCGTAAAGACCATTCCCTCCGTGACTCCCTCGTCAGATCCACACCCCCCACCAACCCAACCTCCACTCCCGGCACCTTCCCCTGCAACCGCAGGAGGTGCAAGACTTGCGCCCACACCTCCCCCCTCACCTCCCTCCAAGGCCCCAAAGGAAACTTCCATATCCGCCACAGATTCACCTGCACCTCCACACACATTATCTATTGCATCCTCTGCACCCGATGTGGCCTCCTCTATATTGGGGAGACAGGCCGCCTACTTGCGGAGCGTTTCAGAGAACACCTCTGGGACACCCGGACCAACCAACCCAACCACCCTGTAGCTCAACATTTCAATTCCCCCTCCCACTCCACCAAGGATATGCAGGTCTTTGGACTCCTCCATCGTCAGACCACAACAAAACGACGGTTGGAGGAAGAGCGCCTCATCTTCCGCCTAGGAACCCTCCAACCACAAGGGATGAACTCGGATTTCACCAGTTTCCTCATTTCCCCTCCCCCCACCTTGTCTCAGTCAAATCCATCGAATTCAGCACCGCCTTCCTAACCTGCAATCTTCTTCCTGACCTCTCCACCTCCACCCCAGTCTGACCTATCACCCTCACCTTGACCTCTTTCCACCTATCACATTTCCGACGCCCCTCCCCCAAGTCCCTCCTCCATACCTTTTATCTTAGCCTGCTGGACAAACTTTCCTCATTCCTGAAGAAGGGCTTATGCCCGAAACGTCGATTCTCCTGTTCCCTGGATGCTGCCTGACCTGCTGCGCTTTTCCAGCAACACATTTTCAGCTCTGATCTCCAGCATCTGCAGACCTCACTTTCTCCACTGAGGGAGTGCTGCACTGTCCGAGGGTCAGTACTGAGGGAGTGCTGCACTCTCTGAGGGTCAGTGCTGAGGGAGTGCTGCACTGTCAGAGGGTCAGTGCTGAGGGAGTGCTGCACTCTCTGAGGGTCAGTGCTGAGGGAGTGCTGCACTCTCTGATGGTCAGTACTGAGGGAGTGCTGCACTGTCAGAGGGTCAGTACTGATGGAGTGCTGCACTCTCTGAGGGTCAGTACTGAGGGAGTGCTGCACTTTTGGAGGGTCAGTACTGAGGGAGCGACGCATTGTTGGAGAGTCAGTACTGAGGGAGTGCTGCACTGTTAGAGGGGCAGTACTGAGTGAGTGCCGCACTGTCAGAGGGTCAGTGCTGAGGGAGTGCTACACTGTCTGAGGGTCAGTGCTGAGGGAGTGCTGCACTCTCTGAGGGTCAGTACTGAGGGAGTGCTGCACTCTCTGAGGGTCAGTACTGAGGGAGTGCTGCACTCTCTGAGGGTCAGTGCTGAGGGAGTGCCGCACTGTCCGAGGGTCAGTACTGAGGGAGTGCTGCACTGTCCGAGGGTCAGGACTGAGGGAGTGCCGCACTGTCAGAGGGTCAGTGCTGAGGAGGTGCTGCACTGACGGAGGGTCAGTACTAAGGGAGTGCTGCACTGACGGAGGGTCAGTTCTAAGGGAGTGTTGTACTCTCTGACGGTCAGTGCTGAGGGAATGCTGCACTGTTATAAGGTCTGTACTGAGGGAGTGCGGCACTGTTAGTGGGTCAGTACCTAGGGAGTTACGCACTGTCAGAGGGTCAGTACTGAGGGAGTGCCGCATTGTCAGAGAGTCAGTACCGAGGCAGTGCTGCACTGTCAGAGGGTCAGTAGTGAGGGAGTGCCGCACTGTCAAAGGGTCAGTACTGAGGGAGTGCTGCACTGTCAGAGGGTCAGGACTGAGGGAGTGCCGCACTGTCGTAGGGTCTGTACCGAGGGAGTGCCGCACTGTCAGAGGGTCAGTACTGAGGGAGTGCAGCACAGTTAGAGGGTCAATACTGAGGGAGCTCTGCACTGTCAGAGGGTCAGTACTGAGGGAGCGCTGCACTGTTTGAGGGTCAATACTGAGTGAGTGCTGCACTGTCCGAGGGTCAGTACTGAGGGAGCGCTGCACTGTCCGAGGGTCAGTACTGAGGGAGTGCTGCACTGACAGACGGTCAGTGCTGAGGGTGTGCCACACTGTCAGAGGGTCAGTACTGAGTGAGCGACGAACTCTTGGAAGGTTAGTACTGAGGGAGTGCTGCACTGTCGGAGGGTCAGTACTAAGGGAGTGTTGTACTCTCTGACGGTCAGTGCTGAGGGAGTGCCGCACTGACAGAGGGTCAGTGCTGAGGGAGTGCCACACTGTCAGAGGGTCAGTACTGAGTGAGTGCTGGACTGTCGGAAGGTCAGTACTGAGGGAGCGACGCACTCTTGGAAGGTCAGTACTGAGGGAGTGCTGCACTGTCGGAGGGTCAGTACTGAGTGAGTGCTGCACTGTTGGAGGGTCAGTACTGAGGGAGCGACGCATTGTTGGAGGGTCAGTACTGAGGGAGTGCTGCACTGTTAGAGGGGCAGTACTGAGGGAGGGCCGCACTGTCTGAGGGTCAGTGCTGAGAGAGTGCTGCACTCTCTGAGGGTCAGTACTGAGGGAGTGCTGCAGTGTTAGAGGGGCAGTACTGAGGGAGGGCCGCACTGTCTGAGGGTCAGTGCTGAGAGAGTGCTGCACTCTCTGAGGGTCAGTACTGAGGGAGTGCTGCACTCTCTGAGGGTCAGTACTGACGGAGTGCTGCACTGTTAGAGGGGCAGTACTGAGGGAGGGCCGCACTGTCTGAGGGTCAGTGCTGAGAGAGTGCTGCACTCTCTGAGGGTCAGTACTGAGGGAGTGCTGCACTGTTAGAGGGGCAGTACTGAGGGAGGGCCGCACTGTCTGAGGGTCAGTGCTGAGAGAGTGCTGCACTCTCTGAGGGTCAGTACTGAGGGAGTGCTGCACTGTTAGAGGGGCAGTACTGAGGGAGGGCCGCACTGTCTGAGGGTCAGTGCTGAGAGAGTGCTGCACTCTCTGAGGGTCAGTACTGAGGGAGTGCTGCACTCTCTGAGGGTCAGTACAGAGGGAGTGCTGCACTGTCAGAGGGTCAGTACTGAGGGAGGGCCGCACTGTCAGAGGGTCAGTACTGAGGGAGTGCTGCACTCTCTGAGGGTCAGTGCTGAGGGAGTGCTGCACTGTCAGAGGGTCAGTACTGAGGGAGTGCTGCACTCTCTGAGGGTCAGTACTGAGGGAGTGCGGCACTGTCCGAGGGTCAGTACTGAGGGAGTGCTGCACTCTCTGAGGGTCAGCACTGTCAGAGGGTCAGTATTGAGGGAGTGCTGCACTCTCTGAGGGTCAGTACTGAGGGAGTGCTGCACTGTCCGAGGGTCAGTACTGAGGGAGTGCGGCACGTTAGAGTGTCAGTACTGAGGGAGTGCGGCACTGTTAGAGTGTCAGTACTGAGGGAGTGCGGCACTGTCAGAGGCTTAGTAATGTGGGAGTGCTGCACTGTCAGACGGTCAGTACTGAGGGAGTGCTGCACTCACTGAGGGTCAGTGCTGAGGGAGTGCTGCACTCTCTGATGGTCAGTACTGAGGGAGTGCTGCACTGTCAGAGGGTCAGTACTGAGGGAGTGCTGCACTCTCTGAGGGTCAGTACTGAGGGAGTGCGGCACTGTCCGAGGGTCAGTACTGAGGGAGTGCTGCACTCTCTGAGGGTCAGTACTGAGGGAATGCTGCACTGTCAGAGGGTCAGTGCTGAGGTTGTGCTGCACTCTCTGAGGGTCAGTGCTGAGGGAGTGCTGCACTCTCTGAGGGTCAGTGCTGAGGGAGTGCTGCACTCTCTGAGGGTCAGTGCTGAGGGAGTGCTGCACTGTCAGAGGGTCAGTACTGAGGGAGTGCTGCACTCTCTGAGGGTCAGTACTGAGGGAATGCTGCACTGTCAGAGGGTCAGTGCTGAGGTTGTGCTGCACTCTCTGAGGGTCAGTACTGAGGGAGTGCTGCACTGTCGTAGGGTCAGTACCGAGGGAGTGCTGCACTGACAGAGGGTCCGTGCTGAGGGAGTGCCACACTGTCAGAGGGTCAGTACTGAGTGAGTACTGCACTGTCGGAAGGTCAGTACTGAGGGAGCGACGCACTCTTGGAAGGTCAGTACTGAGGGAGTGCTGCACTGTTGGAGGGTCAGTACTGAGGGAGCGACGCATTGTTGGAGGGTCAGTACTGAGGGAGTGCTGCACTGTTTGAGGGGCAGTACTGAGGGAGGGCCGCACTGTCTGAGGGTCAGTGCTGAGAAAGTGCTGCACTCTCTGAGGGTCAGAACTGAGGGAGTGCTGCACACTTTGAGGGTCAGTACAGAGGGAGTGCTGCACTCTCTGAGAATCAGTACTGTGGGAGTGCTGCACTGTCCGAGGGTCAGTACTGTGGGAGTGCTGCACTCTCTGAGGGTCAGTGCTGAGGGAGTGCTGCACTCTCTGATGGTCAGTACTGAGGGAGGGCCGCACTGTCAGAGGGTCAGTACTGAGGGAGTGCTGCACTCTCTGAGGGTCAGTGCTGAGGGAGTGCGGCACTGTCCGAGGGTCAGTACTGAGGGAGTGCTGCACTCTCTGAGGGTCAGTACTGAGGGAATGCAGCACTGTCAGAGGGTCAGTACTGAGGGAGTGCTGCACTCTCTGAGGGTCAGTACTGAGGGAGTGCGGCACTGTTAGAGTGTCAGTACTGAGGGAATGCGGCACTGTCAGAGGCTTAGTAATGTGGGAGTGCTACACTGTCAGAGGGTCAGTACTGAGGGAGTGCTGCACTGTCAGGGGGTCAGTACTGAGGGAGTGCTGCACTGTCAGAGGGTCAGTACTGAGGGAGTGCTGCACTGCCAGCGGGTCAGAACTGAGGGAGTGCTGCACTGTCAGAGGGTTAGTACTGAGGGAGTGCGGCACTGTCAGAGGGTCAGTGTTGTCAGAGGGTCAGCACTGTCAGAGGGTCAGTACTGAGGGAGTGCTGCACTGTCAGAGGGTCAGTACTGAGGGAGTGCTGCACTGTCAGAGGGTCAGTGCTGAGGGAGGGCCGCACTGTCAGAGGGTCAGTACTGAGGGAGTGTTGCACTGTCAGAGGGTCAGTGCGGAGGGTGTGCTGAACTCTCTGAGGGTCAGTGCTGATGGAGTGCTGCACTGTCGGAGGGTCAGTACTGAGGGAGTGCTGCACTGTCCGAGGGTCAGTACTGAGGGAGTGCTGCACTCTCTGAGAGTCCGTGCTGAGGGAGTGACTCACTGTCTGAGGGTGAGTGCTGAGGGAGTGCTGCACTGTCAGAGGGTCAGTGCTGAGGGAGTGCTGCACTGTCAGAGGGTCAGTACTGAGGGAGTGCTGCACTGTCAGAGGGTCAGTACTGAGGGAGTGACGACTGTCTGAGGGACAGTACTGAGAGAGAGCTGCACTGTCCGAGGGTCAGTACTGAGGGAGTGCTGCACTGTCAGAGGATCAGTGCTGAGGGAGTGCTGCACTCTCTGATGGTCAGTACTGAGGGAGGGCCGCACTATTAGAGTGTCAGTACTGAGGGAGTGCTGCACTCTCTGAGGGTCAGTACTGTGTGAGTGCTGCACTGTCAGAGGGTCAGTGCTGAGGGAGTGCTGCACTGTCAGAGGGTTAGTACTGAGGGAATGCAGCACGGTCAGAGGGTCAGTGCTGAGGGAGTGCTGCACTGTCCGAGGGTCAGTACTGAGGGAGTGCTGCACTGTTAGAGGGTCAGTACTGAGGGAGTGCATAACTGTCAGGGGGTCAGTACTGAGGGAG